>NW_006263543.1:1193283-1219829 GCF_000469605.1 Apis dorsata | reverse complement strand
AAAAAAAAAAAAAAAAAAAAAAAAAAAAAAAAAAAAAAAAAAAAGAAAGAAAAAAACAAAAAATTAATTTCTGTTATAAACGAATGACTTGATTTTCTTAGTACATATGTACTGAAAATAAATAATTTTTTGAAAATAAATTTGAATTGTTTTTTTATAACTTACCTCTGTTAAACCGTGTGATTGCAGCAAAAGATTAATAAGTTTAGTGTCCGTTTGAAAAATTTTATAGGTCATGTGCAATATTTTCGCGGGAGGTTCTTTCGGAGGAGTTGCTAATGCAGAACATCTAAGAAAACAGTAAAAAAAAATATCAAAGATTATACTCTGTAAGAAATATAATTATTGCATTGTATTTTGCATATTATATGTAAATCATAAAGAAATAAGACATTAAACTTACTTGAAACGTAAAATAGACTTGTTCCCACTTGGTCCACTTAATAGCCATTCGTTGTTTTGTGGACTTGCGTCTTTCGTTGTGCTATAAAATATATTTTACAAACTATTGCATGTACAATTTAATTATTAATATAAATATTTTAATTTAATTAGAATTAGATATTATTAATATTAAAAATATTATTATATAAAAAATATTATTAATAAAATTGATAAAAAATTCAAGTGACAGATACAATCTATATTATTCTTGTATTATTCCTGCAAAAATTTCTCTCTTAGAATATAGCGCCCTCGAATTTATCAGATGTCGGTAAAATAGAAATCGGATAATCTATTTTAGTATATTTAAAATCATTAAAGTTAAATTTAATTTTTTTTTAAATTATGTTAATGAATTTTATTTTTTATATATTTTATAAAAAATACGAAATAATTTCCAATTAAAAGTTTAATTAAAATATATGTCAAATTTTGATAAAAAAAGAATATTATATTTTTTTAATAAAATATTTAAATTTTTAGCTGACTTACCTTTCTGTCGTTTCTAATTTGTGCGGCTTATGCACAAGAGGTTCCAAAGTCTCTTCACTGCTGTTCGATAATTGTGACATACCGGAAAGACTGGAAGACGACATTAGTTCTTTCGGTCGTTTTCCTTCCAGCTTTCTAGTAGAATTGGTTTTCATTTGAGACAACATAATATCTGTAATTTTCAAGTAAGAACTCATTTTACTTTTAATCATAAATTCGAAATAAAATTGAAATAAAAAATATTTTTATCTATATCAAGATAAATAATGTCAGTCTCGTTAGTGGCGCGTAAAAAAATAACATGTTAAAGAGAGAGTATTCACGTAGTTTCTCATTGTTTCGTTTCGTGGGATTCACAAACGTGTTATCGCGCGCATTGACAGAAACGTCAATAGATTGTGTGGGAACGAGCGTGAAAGCCAACGAGACAAACTTTTACGGCCACGTTAACTGACATTCAACAAACCAACAGAATGGATAAACTAGTGAGTCGAAGGACGGTTAGTATATATATACTAATTTATTCATCTTATTTCACAAATATTATCAAATGTATAAATCTGTCATATGAAATTTGCGTTAATTCTAACGCGATGATACGGAAGATTATTTTTTAAATAAAGAATTACACTTATTATATTCATTTGAAAGTTTAGTGCTTATAGTCAGACAATCGATTTTCAAGATTGCTGCGTTACCATGCACTTTGCTCTTCTACCACTGGAATGTCAATGGGCAACAAATATAACCGCAATGTAGTCTGTACCTTGACTCTTGCCAGACTTGCTTACTTTATGTAGGTAATCAGATCAAGGTACACTATGAAAAAAAATTAAAGACGAAACGATTCGAGTCTATTCGATATTGCAACTATTTGTCAAGTTTTGCGATATCGACATAATATACCATAATTACATCTCGAAAATAACGTGTCGGAAGAATCATCCTACGCTTTGAATAGCGTTGACGTTCTATCTGTGAAATGTTCGAATGCCACCCCGATCAATTCGATCGATTTTTCTTCGAATGCGTTCATCGTTTTATAAATGAATTCGTTCATTATTTAAAGATTGCCTAGAGATGTTTCTTTGAATAACTCCCGCCTCTTTTTTTTATCGAAGTATAACGATACAAAATAAATGTTCAAAATCATTTTATTATGCTATTCGAATCTTGAGTGATCTCGAGTTTGCGAGATGTTGAACTCGTTTCAAAACCGGTTATAATGGTATCGAATAAAAAAATGTAACATCCAATGAGAAGAAAAAAAAACAGACTTTTTCTACTAATTTTATTATATATATTATATAATTATATTTATTATATATATTATATTTTTTAAAAGTCCCTAACAATTCGATAGAATTCATCGCAACAAAAAAAAGTAATTAAAACCGATGTTTAAATAAAACTTTATCATCAAAGACAAAATTCTCAGACATATGTTTCGTGTATTATATATGCACGACATGTGGTCATTAAAAGCACGCACGTATACTTGTGGTTTCTTACCAAAAAAAAATTGGAATTTATCGCTTTATTACGGTATCCCTTGCCATTAACTGGAATGAAAAGCAGGTGACAGAGGCATGGTCGCTGCATGAGTCACTATCATGATTTTCGTGATCGGCGTGGTACGCATAACAACGAGGACGGAATTTTTATTCCTTTTCCAAGTTTGTTCATTCGACAAAGATCGTCTACATCGGATACAGATACATACAAAAATGATTAGAAAATTTAAATTCACCTCCAATGATCTATCCATTGCACAGCAAGTGGGAGAACGATAAAAAAGAAAATACGAAATTTGCAACGAGCCGCATTCGATAACCACAAATATAATTTGTTGGGAACAAAACAAAAGCGACAGGACGTATCTGACAGATGTCAAAATTTCTAGTCTTTTTCATACGGCGTCTTAATGCGGTAACCTTCGCAAAAGAAAAAAAATTAGCAATAAACGATAACTATTGATCATCGTGCCCGGAGAAATTATTCACGACAGCCTATCGAGAGACAATGTGAGAGCACGCGCGCGTACCAATGCCAGAAATGGAAACGCAACGAGAATGGACGAGCTTGCAATTACTCGAGAGCCCATTAGGAAGCGTACCAGGATTGGTAACAAGTGCGACTCACAGACCGTGGTTCCGATATCGTTTCCGATCCCAAGAATCGTGTCCTTACCGGTGGAGATCATCTTCGAAATTTTCTCCTATCTCTCCTACAAGGACCTTTACGCCATCAGTCACGTGTCCCTGTTTTTCAATCGGCTCGCATATGATCCATTTTTATGGCGAACTTACGAGGTATATATCAATCGATTAAAGTCGTCAACCGACTTTAAGCTTTTGAAAGAAGAGGAAAAGTTACATCTTAAAAATTTTTAAAACCATCTTATTCAAATTTGTATCCTTATTCTCAGGTGACGAACAACGAACAAGATACAGCTGAGGTGATTAAGGAGCTGAAGAGGATGCCGCTGCTGAAGAAGTTCAGTATAAGTGTCAGAGCGGATTGCGACGAGATCTTGCGGCAGATCTCGCTGACGAACAAAAAATTAGAGGAACTCCACGTTTCTAATTGCACAGGTTTTATATTCTCTCTATCTCATCAGCTTCCTTTTTTTCTTTCTTTTAATTAAGTTTTTCCTCGTCTCTCGACCTCATGCGGACCGGTATTGAGTCCAAAGCTAAGAGTGCGGAGGACCTTTGGCTTGGGTTCAAAAAACTCTGCCCGGTTGAAATCTTTTTATCCTTTTCTTTTTCTTTTTTTTTCTCATCTTGCTCTCGTCTTCCGTGTTTTTCCCATATATATCCAAATATACCGAGTTCGTCATTATCAAAATCGGAAAAAATACGGTCGGAAAATGGAATAACGGAGAAAGAGAAAATAGTTTGGCTACGTGTCAAGTAAAAAAAGAGAACGCGCCTCTGTAGTTACTATTTCCTAATGGTGCATTCCAGCCTTCTTTTGCCGCGTTCCGCACTGCAAAGTAAGCTTTTAGACATCTCCTCTCCCCCTCCTCCCTTTGCCGTCCATTTCGTTGCCCCTTTATCTTCTCCTTGGTCGGACGATGACTATCACGCAGTCACAAGGGGGTAGAAAATTTCGATCGATTTGCAGGGCGTTCGCGTATGATTCACGTTGAGATAGATAGTGTGCTGTTTGACCTGGCAACCGTGTTTACCGCGGCTTTGACGTAATTAGTATTCCAAACACGTTTCATTGCATTCGTCTGCAGTGCGGGAGAAAAAAAAGATGAGCTCGGACGATGTATTTATATATATCGTTCAAATAAATCGCACTTTATATTTCTCTTCCGCTTCGAATTTCTCTTCGCGTTAAGCTTCTCCGACGATTCGAGTAATTGATTCACTCGGTTATTAACTAAGATACGTACGAATTCCTCTCACGCGGTAGGGAAGTAGGGAATGCAATCCATGTTTTTCACAATCAGTTTCTCTTTTAACATTCCATAGACCGCCACGCCGCTTCGTGCTTTAATCGATTCCGCGACGATAAATTTCTAAGCAACAACATTTAACACCGAGGATACCGTTCACCGGTGTTTGCATGCTATTTTAATGGCTAACGAAGTGGGGCGCGAAACACAACGTGTACAATTTTGCATACATCTACATACGTTCTGACGTACGTACATACGTACGTATGTACTTACGTACAAATGGAACGAACATTTTACTTAAGAGAGAATTAGTAGGAAAAAAAAAAAAGAAAGAAAGAAAGAAAGAAAAATACACGACGTATTTAAACAGCGGAAGAATTATACGTGTGAGTATCGGGGACTTATCATGGAGCAGAGGAAACTTTCTCCCACAGGTTCCACGTCGAAATTGTATCTACGCTCGGGCTACCTGATCCGCATACTGGAGAGGTGCCGTAATTTGCACACGATCAATATACTAGGGAGCAGATTCCGCGGCCGGAAGTTCTATCGGCTGTTGGGCGACATAGGGCCACGTCTCAGATCCGTCTACGCCCCGGCGACGAAATCGCAGTTCTGCACGTTCATCAAGTACGCAAGGCAGATCAGCGAGACTGATCGGGAGACGATCTGCTCGATGTATATCGGCGTGAAAAGTTGGGCGCCCTTGTACTACTTTGTCACGAAACGGGCAGATCGGGTTTGCACGGCCCTGATCAGCTACCTCCACAACGACATCCTGCTGATCGATGCGAATCGATCGATTCACAAACTTTCCATCACCGATAGAAGGAACACTTAATTGAGAGGTCTTGACAGGCTGAATCCTTTTTTTTTTTTTTTTTTTTCTTACGACGCTTCGAAATGTCGTTCGAGAAGAATACAAGCGATACGAGGACCGATGAAGATACCATGAAGATCAGAGAGAATATTCGCGTTTTACGATATTCCTTCGAGAATGTATATGTAATCATGCCGTTGTATTGTACAAATACATGTATATATAAGTGTATTTAGTTACTTGAAGAGATTTTTTCTTTTTTCTTTTCTTTTCTTTTTTTTTTTTTTACCTTAATCGCTCTACAACAATCTAGGTACCAATAGAGGCGTAATCTCGAGGCGATCTATGTGGGTCGATCCGTGTGCAAATGCCAGCCAATAGGAGAGGTGGTAAGCTTCCGTGAGCTTTAAACGGTAGATCAAATGGAAAGCTTGGAGCGTTAATACGAGGTTAATGAGTTCTGAATGACGGGCCAGACGTTTCGTCAATGATCGTACGATCGACTTAATTCGACTAATTATAACCAGTGAAAATTAGAGAGGAGAAAGAAAATTGTATATATATGAGAGAAGTGTCTTGTTCGTTTGGAAAAAGTTCGTCGCGAATAAATCTCATCCGATCGATTCGCCATCCAATAATTCCCAAAGGTAATCTCTTGAAAAGAAGAAGGAAAGAAAAACATTATTCACGCTTGTTCAAGCACGTGTTAACTGGTTGAATATATTCAATTAAGTGAATTATTAACGATACGAGAAATCCCCGATTAATGGATGTCGTTAGTCTCCATTTTCGACAGATAATTAAAATTCAACTTTCTCTTCAAAATTCTCGCGAGACAGCACGCGATTCACCACGCGGGGAACGCGTCGATCGATTTCCATTACGCAAACGGTATAACAAGTTCCGCTAAAATGTTAGGGATCTTGGTTCGTCGACCCGTTACTTCCTGTTCCATAATCATTTGCATAGAGCCTACTAACATACCCGTTAATGGTCACGGTTTATCGGGCGAGTATTCGCGCGATCCACAATAATATTTTACAGGTAATTTGCGGAAGTTCCGTCTACGTTTTCGCGAAGCAAGTCGTGAAACATAGTGATTTCTGAAGATAGCAATTTCTTAAACGGTAAACGTAGACTTCCTTTTGTTAACGATCATCGCTCTATAGCAAAATATATTATCGCACGGTAATCAAGGTGAGAACGAGCAATTAAATATCCCACAGATCTTTCTTTTTTTTTTTTGATATTACAAAAAATTATCATTTAAACTTAAGCAAGAAAATTATCGAAGTTCCTTTGACATTTTCGTTCAAACAAAAATTTTTATATTACGAAATGGAATATACATATTTAATTTTCATGCAAATTTTATTACCTTGTTACCATACTTTTATTACTTTATTATATACCTTATCTTGTTATCTTGCACAATAAGCGCATGTTTCATCATCAAAAAAAAAAAACACATTGGATCACCATATATATATATATATGTATGGTTAGCCAACTGCGGTCACTCTTAACCCGCAGTGGTAACTTCCCTCATGATTTGAAGCAAAGAGAAGAGAGACATATCGATTGGACTGGTTTTTGATTTCCGACGTGCACGCGGCAACACTCGAATGGCATACGTATTGTTCACAGGAGGCGCGTATTAGGAAGTGGTTTCGTTCGTTGAAACGCGTACGACTTTCTTTTTGCCTTTTCTTCGCCTATTCACGCAACCGTACACACATCAAAATCGTTAACGAGCGGCGATTTATTATGAGAAACTTTACATAAGCCGCATGACACGTGGAATTCTTCATTTGCACAAAGAATTCTTCGCTGCATAAAGAATATTCGCTCGAGCGAATATTAAAACTTTACTTCCACGTATTGATTAGTCATTGAAACCTGCCATTTTCATAATTATGAAGTGATAAAATAAACGATGAAAGTTTAAAATGATCAATACGTAACGCGATTTTTTTTAATTCAACCGCTGCCACGAATGATAACATCGATTAACCTCGCACCCTTTTTCGAATACGAGATATAAAATGCATGCAGATCATGTATATCCATGAAATCAAGTCGTACTATTTCTTTAAAGATAAATTTCTTCTTGCTTTAAAATATAGAACTTATACCGAGATTTCGTACAACATTTATAAAACACTTTAGCCTTACGCATATATGTATGTATAGATATTTATATCGTTGAATTTATTTATTATACCATTATTTCTTTAAAGATAGATCGTAGGACATGTATTTATCTAAACTTTTTTTATTTTAAAATACACGTAGAACTTATAGCCAGATTTCGCCCGACCTTTAAACCTATAGCATTTACCCTCATGGCCTTGCACGTATTTGTTGCATCCTTGAAGTCCCTACTAATTTACTATGCTCGATAATTTATAATACCTAGTTCTAAACGAAACAACAAGCGTATGCCTATCTAATATGTGCATCGTTGATTCGACAGTTTTTTTTTTCTTTTTTTCATTCGAAGGTTTTCGTGGTCCAATAAATTCGGATCGAGCAAGATCTATCTTTCAGGATAAAGTAAATAAGAGAAGAAGTGTAGGTCAAGCGTGATGCACTTTCAACTTTCGGATCGATGGAATCATGACCTAAAAATTTACGCTCCCAAAGGAAAATGGGTAATGCGTGTTTAAATGTTGGACGAATTGCGCAATTAGCGAGCAACGAGCGCGCAATTAAATTGCGAGGAGGTGTGAGACATGCTTCTCTCGGTAATGACGCGATAACACAGAGGATAGACTTCGATTCTTGGATATACGAGTCAAGAATGAACGTGAAAAATATAGTTTCTTAAATAGAAGATCGACATCGTCTTCCTGTGCTACCGTATTTTTGGACCTACTGTATCTTCGATCCCTGTTGCGATGCGCCAATTGTTGAAAGATCGTCGAACAAAAATATAGGGAAAGATCCAAGATTAAAAAAACGATTGATATATGAGAATCGCGAATAGTAATCTATAATATGTTTCAATTGATTAAAATAGATTCGATAATGACCGATTCTTGATGTATTTTCCAATTCTTATCTCTCCAAATTTTTACTATATCACTTATTCAGACAAAAAAGGGGCTATCAATAATATTATCAATACTTATCGATATTTATCGAAGTTCATATGTTTGGGAAGTTTGCATAGGAACATTGATACGTATTGTCAATTTGATCAATTTTATGAAATTGAGTTTTTGATTGAAATTGAGCGAGTTGAGAAGATTGATTTGTTTTCATAGCGAAATTCCAATATGATCGATTCTTTTTTAGAATTCGAAACGCAATGGAATAGTTATTGAATTAAAAAAAAAAGAAAAAAAAAATAATGATAAAAATTTTTTTTGAATTATATAAAAAGGTAGAAATTACAGTGAAGGCAATCGAATGTTACGCCAGTAAGTAATAATTCTTTGAAATGGAATCTTCATTGAGTAGATGTAATTACATCTAAAATGATAGGATTAACCGCGGATGGACAACGTTTGATCGGGCTACAGGTGTTTGCGGGAAGAAATATTAATCAAATCATTGAATTGTCGCGTTGTGCTATTAAATCGCCGCTTTATGAGCTAATCAATCAGATCGAATCGGATTCTTTAAAGGCAACTAGTCGAGCGGAACGATCGTTCCACGAATTGCAAAGATCGAATTGGTAATCATTTCCGGCACGATATGCTTTTACAAAAAATTCCAACGATTCTCAATTGATAGGCTCGGCTCGTTTTAAAGAGTTTCAATCTAGCTTGCTGTGATAATTTCGAACATCTATTAAATGAATCATCGATTTCCTATGCTTCGGTTTAAATAGAGGCAATCGAAGGCTTTGATATCTTTTTATCGAAATTAGTAGCGGCTAGTAATTAACATTTTTTGCTTTCTTTGAGCAATATTATTCGATCAAGTTTACGATATATATGAAGAAAAAAAAAGGAAAAAAAAAAAAATAAATAAATAAAAAATAAAATAAACATAGCTATTAGAAAAGATGCAATTTAATACTTACAGAAATCTTATTCACTTCACTAAATACTATTGTTATTTAGAAAAAGAATAAAAAAAATACGAATTGCTTTCTATTCATTTATGTAAATCACTTCGATAAACCAATCATCCAATCCACGAAGCAAGAAAATCGAGAAAAGAAAACGCTTATATACGTTGATCAGTTCCTTTCACGACGACGTCGAACAACACACTATCGATCACACGCGAAATCAGGCGAATCACGATCGCGAGAAGGAATAGGCGGCCGTTTTCGAGCTTACGGGTTATCTATGCAAATGTTGTGCATCCTGATCGCGGCCAGTGATCACGATAGGTCGTGCGATATAGACATGATCCACCCACTCATTCACGGGACCGCCAACAGGTATTTCCGATAGCTCAGGTAACAAAGTGCTCTGCAAACTAGGAATCGTGTAAACGGCCTTTACCGGCCGTGTCCTCTCCGTTTGGCCATCGACTGGCCCGGAAGTAACAAACGGTACATCGTTTCGTTACATCATCAATCCGGAAGACATCGGTGAAACTATACTTTTCACGGTGGACAATTAATTATATCGCTTAATGCTGTTTCAATTCATTGATCATTATCGGATCTTCAATCTTTTATTTTTTTTTCTTTTTTTTTTTTATTAATACTTGATGCGATTTATAAAATTTAATCTTTAATTATATAATAAGAAATCTTCTAATAATCTTCTGATAAGAAAAAATAAGAATTGCAAGCAGTGCAAATTTTATGTTTAATCTCTGACCGAACATCTGTAAGAATAAAGTGTATAAATATTTTGCGATCATATCTTTTGTGTTCAGGTAGTGCATTTAAACATAAACGATAGCTAGAAGTTGAAATTTGACGATTTCGAAAGACTTTCTCTTGAAATTAAAGGTTATTTCGAACTTTGAAAGCTTTTTTGTTGAAAAGAAAAGAACGTTATTATTCGAATAAGTTCGAATTGTTCTTAAATTGCTTCTCTTCTTGTAGTATGTAGTAATTGAAACGATGCTCAAGAATATATAAGAATATATAATATATTCAAAATTTCGGAATATAGATAGTTAGAAACTTGTTTGTATATATTAAAGAAAATTGTTATGATGTTTTTTCAAATAAAATGTTTTACATTTTTTATAATGAAGGGTGACACTTGTTTTTTAAAATTTGTCAACTCGTGGAATTATACTAAGATAATAAATACGTAACGAAGTCACGTATGTAACATCATTTTTCATGATAAGATGAACATTTGAGATTGTTTCATCATATATTTCATTGAGAAGTCATGATATGAATATAATCATGTATATAATATATATATATATATACATATACATATACACGTATATATATTATATAATTTTCTATATCATAACATATATAGTTTCTTCTTATAAATAATTTCTTTCTTTCTTATAAATAATGATAATAATCATGATAAAAATCATTTCACGTATATATATATATATAGGCACATATTTATCTAAAATAATTGATTGTATCAGATTAATAATATTGATTTTAATAAAAAATTATCATATATACATTTTGATGTTTGAACGATAATAATCTCGGAAATAACTTTCTTTTCATTATCCTTCTGAGTCATATCTAGTTACAGACTGAAACGAGTTTGCGTGGAAATTAAAGAAAGAGTAAATCAACCAACCGCGTTAAAAGAAAAAACAAAAGTGTAACTTCTCCAAGTATTACAATTTCTTATTTAACCCTAATATCTTGTTTAATCGTTCCAAATATTAAATTTCTATTTAATTCTTTCAGAGTATTTTTACACAACAACGTTATTGAAATTCTGTTTATAAGAGTTAAATGAAACATATTACATCACTTATAAAATAAGTATTATGTTTTCTTGCATGTCGTGATTAAGAGAAATCATATTCCTTTTTTTTTCTATACAATATTTGCTTTCTCTATGTATAAACGAAAAATTGCATAGTACGATGTTGTGTTGAAATCCACTTAAATTGCATTGTTTTGTTCCAATAAGTACCTACTTTTAAGAAAATTATATGCGCGTTAACATTCTAAATGTAATTGCATACGCATAGCACAGAATAGTATGTGTATAGTTTCGAAATTCATATGGGAATATGAAAAGATCAATCTAAGGAATTTTACCTGTGAAAGAAAGCTTCCTTACAAATTTAAGGTAGAAGTAAACGAGGTCTCCAATTGCCTCGGGACATTTACTTTTGTCACTGCGAAGTCTTGAGATAAAAATTGCAGTAACGTACATCAAAGAACGTACATCGGAAATTTTCCGGGGATTCCCATCTCCATAGATAAATTATTTAAAAATCGGCAAATTTTATCGAGTCTGAAAAAATTATTGAATCTATAAAAATGATTTAAAAATTTATATTTATATATAAAAAAAGAAAAAAAAATAAAATGATAAAATAATTTCTATCAAGATACATAGTAACAAATCGAAATCTTATTGCGCAAACAATTGTTTCGCGAAGTTTCGTTTCAATTAGAGTCGTTTAATCGCACAACAGATTAGTCTGTCTCTTAACAGTAGATCTTTGTTAATAATTCAGTATCAGGCGCCTAACATTCGATTCGCATCGATTGTTGTTTTAATGTAATTTCAATGTAATTCAACGCTTCTAAAAAGAGTTCCCTTATGGCGAATCTCAAATAGGTTCGATTAAATTTCTTGAGAAATAGAAAGAAAAAACATAATAATACATAATATATTAATTCGTTAAAACTAAGTTTTACGTTTCCAAATTCTTTCCGTTCCGATTACGCTCTCGACACAATTTTCTCTTTTGAACTATTGCATGCTAAATCAAGATATAAATCTTATACACTTCTATGTATCTATACTATCCATAAACACTTTTATAATCATAGTTTCTATATTATAAAAGAATATGATTACTAAAATAAATTTAAAAAAAATCATAATTATAGAATAATTTATTGGTTTAATTTGCATATGAAAAATAATACATATAAAAAATTTTTCTTCAAACCGATTAAATTATTTAAATACTTCGAAGAAATGGACACTTTTTTTTAATATTTAGATTTAGTAAATAAATTTCATTTATCATTTTAGCAATTTCCATTTGCTAATTTCTATTTTATTAAAACATTTAAAGAATTATACATCTTGTTTTAAAAATCTAATTATTTTAAGTATTCTAATTAAATAAATATTTAAGTATTCTAAGTATTCTAATTTGATTAATATTATTTCTATAATTTTAAATTTACATTAGAAATGTTTTATTTCGATAACATTTAAGAAAACTATTAGAAGAAACCATGTGCCAGAACAAAAATAGATTGTGTAAAAATAAATGATATTTTCCGACAGAAAAAATAAAGAAGCGGATGAAATTTAGACAAGTTTCATGGATTATTGTAAAGTGAAAAAATTATTCCGTAATCCGAAAATCTCCAAGATGGCCAAAAATCAAAAAATTCATTGAAAAATAAGAATGCTTATTCTATATTTAAATTGTAATTTGTTCGGTTTAACATCATCGATCAATGTGACAATATATAATACTAAAAAACGAAAAAAATGATATGTCAAAACAAATAAAAATAGACAAAAACAAAAAATATAGAATCAACTAATGGTCCATAAACTCAGCTGAGAGGAAAAAGGATGCTTGTCACCCTGGCAGACGACGTGCTAGCCGCGTGTTCAACAAATATAATAAAATACATGTATTTTAAAAAATTGTATGATGGTACTTACTTAGCATTCAAAAATACACCAATGTTTTTATGAACTTTTGAATGAATAACACATTACTATCAATAATTTAGTTCAAATATCGGAATAAAGAGAAAACTTCGACAAAGCGCAGCCATACCGTATGGCAGCACGACGAAGACTGCCTCTATTAACCGAAACACGAACTAATGTAAGTACATAGCCAAACAAAAGTTTTTATCTGATTGACAAAAACTTAACCTCATCTTTTGATATGTCTGTACTTTTATGCGCCGGACATAGAATTTATAATCGTTGGTGATTTAATTGCGGATATAAATTATGGTTTAACATTTATTAATTACTACTAATTATTTTTTATAATAATAGAAATTAAATTATAAATTTTGTTTATATATAAAATACATTGTTTATTTTAAAAATATAATTATATGCAAATAAATAGTTGGTATTATACAATTTTTATAAATGATTATTTTGCTCTTTTGGCATATTTATCTTCTAATTCATGCAATTTTGAATCAAGTTCTGCCATGGAATATGTCTGAAATTATTTTATAATTTTTGTAAAAAAATGCAATTTGAAAGATAATATAAACAATATAATATTTACCCTTTTTCTAATTGGTTTAAATGTTCCTTTAAGATTATTCATATCTTCTGCTTTCTATAATTGATTGAAGATAAAAAATTATTATTATTACATGTTTATTATTATATGTTTCTAGAATTTAATGATATTTAATTAAAATTTTACCCAAAGATTCTTATATTCAGGAGATATGCCTTCTAAATATAATATTCTATCTTCAATATTTTTAAGCCTTTCATAAACATCTTTGGGAACAGGTCGATTTATTCCAAGAATTTTTTCAGTAGTTGAAATTCTTTCATCTAATACTGATGAATAATTATTTATTTGATTTGCTCCCGACATTGTAACTTTATGCAAAACATGTTGATCTACCGTTTGCGGTCCCCATGTATTAAGTACTCTATGTACTAAAAAGATTTTAAATTTAAAAAATTATATTATCAATTGATGCAAATACAAATACTGTTTTAATCACCTTTTACATGACTTTTTGAATCTTTTCTCCTAATAAGAATGGCATCAACTCTTGCACAAGAATCTTCATTCTCATCATTTTGATCTCTAAAATATAAGAAGATTAAATTACAATATCATGAAGCATTTAATATTATATTTTTTCGTGAATATTTTATAACTAACTAACCTGTGACAACAAAATTCTTGTATATTCACAATATTTACTTGTTGACGTTTTCGTTCAATAAAAGCTGATATTCTATGATTTAATTCATTCGACGAAGCACGAATTTGAACAAGATTTGGATCAATTATTATTTTAGACTCTTCTTTTTCTTCTTCTTCTTCACTATCATATTCTACTGTTGTCTCTATTATTTCATTTGTTATTGTAATATTTTCCGATTCCTCAAAATCAATTGCATCATGAACTGTACAAAATAATGAATATACTCAATTAATATATATAAATATATATATAAAATATATATAAAATATATATAAAATATATATAAAATATATATAATATATATTTATAAATATATATAATATTTTTAAACATATATAAGAATATTCAATTTTTTGATTTAATTAAAAAATAACAATATATAAATAAAAATCAAAATTAGGTGAATAATTGTAAAATTACAAACTATGATTAATAATTTATTAATATTTTAATATATCTAATATAAAACTCATTTTTAAATTTTCTACAAATTTTAACAATTTTGCAATATATTAAACATAATTTATATAAATTTTTTATACAATTTAATAAATTTATTTAAAATTTAAAAAAAATTTACAGAATTTTTGTTTGTATTTCTTATCTTAATATAATCTAATCTAATCTAATTAAATGTTCTTTAAAAATATTATAACATAAAAATATCATTTACTATTTGACCAAGCACATTCTTTGTTTTCCTTCCATTGCATTTCTTGTGTGTCATATATTTCTTTTTTCCAAATTGGAACAGATGACTTTAATGCATTAATAGCATATTCAACAGCTTTTAATGATTCTTCTCTATGGGGAGATGAAATTGCAATTACTACACTTGCTTTAGATACTGGTACTTCTCCTAAACGATGATATATAGCAATATGATGGACATTCCATTGAGAACGAATTTTTGAACATATATTATTCATTTCTTTTAATGCCATTGGTTCATATGCTTCATATTCTAATTTTAAAACCTGAAAAACAAACATATGAATGATATATCTCTAGATTTATAAATAAAAATTTAAATAGATAAATACCTTTTTGTTGTCAAAATTATCACGAGTAATACCAATAAAATTTGATATAGCTCCACAATTAGATGCAGTTACTAAATCAATTATATATTCAATATTTAATTCTTCTTGTTGCAATTTCACGATATTCTTTGTAGTATCCATTCTAACCTAAAAATATCAAGTTTATATTTTTTTTACACTAATTATATTAATATTAATTCATATAACATATGGGAAAGTCAAACCTCCACTAAGTGGTGGAATAACAGCAATTTCGTCTTTTTGCGAAAGTACTAATGTGCTATCTAAGGGAACAAATTCTTCGTTCACTGCTAGGATTAAGGTATCACGAATATTTTCTAAATTAAAATGAGTTATTACTTTATCTACTAAATCAGTGTATGATAATTTTTGTGGAACAACAATATACCATTCTTTTTTCCCTGTTATTTCTCTTGCTTTAGCGAAAAATAAAACTTTAACTTGTATTTCAATAGCACTGTTATCCATTATAAAATATAAGCATAGAATAACAATGTAAATTTATAAAATACTTTTTAATATCTTATCTTATTATAAGATATAATTATAAAGATATCAAATCATATTACGTAATGTAATTAATCCAAAGATAATATACGTATTATTTAAAACTTGAAAGAAGGTTATGTTTTCATTAAATTACTTATCTAGTCAAACTAATGTCTATGTATAATATAAAAAATATATTTAAAGATATTACGTTTAAAATTAATAAAAAAAATCAAAAATATAAATAAATAAATATAATTTGTTATTAAAATTAAATATTTTAATATTTTTTATAATAAATTATGAATCTGAATATGGTATAAGCATGAGATATGCAATCTAAGCTATTAACTTTTAAGCGGTAGAATACAAAATAATTGAGTACGTAATTATAATTAAAATAAAAACATTTTGGATTTGAATTATCATTTATTTGTATAAAAAATGATAACAATTATAAATATTTTTTGTTTATATATATTACAGTTTCCAAAATATTTAATAGAATGGAAATATTCTATAGATCGACTTGAAGTACCTTGTATGATATTAAGGTCAAGTGAGAAATGAGGTCAACGTAGCAAGGAATCGCACTATTCTGCTTGTATAATATTCTATGCACGAAAACTAATATATTTTTTAAAATATATTTTATTTACATTTAAAAAGTATTATGATTTATAATTATTTCATTGGATATTTTGCAAAAATTTTACTTATATAAATATAATTCGTGTCATTTTTAAACTTTAAAGTTTGAAACATAGAAATCTAATCTTATAGATATTATGAATTAGAAATTTTATAAGACATACAAGCTATTGTTTTAAAGTAATATGTTAACAGCAATATGTTGATGTGTCAGTAAGTAATGGCCTTGGATAAACATTTAAATGTATGCATCGTGCGTATAGCACAATGTGTGCTCACGCTTAAGTATAGATGGATAGCCTGTTAACCCGAAGTTTAGAAAAATGCAGGGATCTAATTCGTTCACTCGAATTACTATCAACAATATGAAAAAGAATATTTCTGTGACATTTAATTAATTCTCTTAAGAATTACTTAAATATCATAATCAAAAATCACATAACACATTAAACTAGTTGACAATAATTTATTTATATATATATATATATATAATATTTATTAAATATTATATTTATAAAATATATTTATTAAATATATATATATATATTAAATAAATAATATATAATATTTATTAAATATATATATATATGATATTTTAAAGATGTTGTCTTATCTAAATGCTGGATTGTGATTCAATAACAGAAAAGATTCTAAAATGTTAAATAAAGATTAAAAATTTAAATTTTTAGTTAATTTTTATCTAAAAAAAAAAAAAAAATATTAAATAAATTCTCTAAATTTTTCTATTTATAAATTTTCATTATTTAAGTTTTTTTTATTATTTAACATTTAGTATTAAATAATTAATAATAATTAATAATAATATTTAAAAAAATTAATCAAATTTGAATATTGCCCACAATTATTTTAATATACCTCATAAATGGAAGTTTAAATTAGCCGAATCAGTAACGAAATAGAATATGTGTATGAGAAAGAAGAATATGCAATTGAATGAAGTTATTTGATGACTGTATACTAATGGTACTAGTTTTATTACTCAAAAAATTTATGACATATATAATCGGATCAGAAAACAGTATAAGTGCCATACATACGATAACTAATATATTCGCGCCTTTAGTTCAAATAAATAGTGCA
This sequence comes from Apis dorsata, assembly GCF_000469605.1. NCBI lineage: Eukaryota > Metazoa > Arthropoda > Insecta > Hymenoptera > Apidae > Apis > Apis dorsata. Next base: position 1,202,322 of record NW_006263543.1, on the reverse strand, counting down.
GTACGAATAGTCGTACAGAAAGTATCATGAGATATATTAATTTGTTTATAGAAGTGAAATAAAGATTCTGAAATGCCATATCCGCACGTGTTTAAATCTAGTTATTAGAATTATTAAGTGAAAGTATAATATTACTCAAAAGCCACCAAATCGTTTAAAAACAACATTTTGAAAAGAAGAACAACATGATTCGCGAATTGTCGCTCTTGTCGTCTCAACGATGAGCTGCATTCACTAGTAACAGCATTGCGACATACGACTGTGACAGAAAGCTTCTGTGTATAACATATAGTATCGTTTGCCAATAGATTCATACGGTTATTTGTAATGTGAAATAAATTCTTATCTATACCTAATTAAATATTATTTAATATCTTCGAATTTTATTCTTCTTGATAATGAATCATTAGTTAAAAAAAAAATATATATATTTTTGAAAAATAAATTTTTGAAGTAAATTGTTGTAAATCCGATTTGCAATGTATCAGCAACCACATGAGCGCGCAATTGGTATTAGAAAACAATGCCCACGAGTTTCAACCATGACTGTATTGTTTCTGTTCGTTGCAAAAAATCTTTTGCGTTATAATAGAATACTTTGATCGTATTTATTGATAACGTAATATTATTAATTTAAATGGATAAAATATTCTGAAATAAGAAAAACAATAATATTTTTTAATTAACATTTTGAATATTTTTTAAACCATTTGGTAAAATCGAATCATATTTTGTATTGAATTTAAAACAAAAAGAATCACATTTTTAAACACGTGATTCATTACAAACCAATAGCGCACATTATCTACGTTCTTTTCCCAGATAAGACTCTTAAAAATATCTCTTTCTTTATGACTTTAACTTATGCATGGATAAAAATATTCGTAAAGAATACATGCATATATGTACTTACATTGTGTACGCGTGAACGTGATATATTCTATGATTTCACTTTCAAAGAAAAATGGTTATAAAAAAATAATATCCTTTCCAACTTTGTTAATATTATTTTCATAATTTCATTTCAATAATATTAATAACTAATTTGACAAAGAGAAAATTAATTTTAAAGGATTTTGCAATATATCAATGATATTTTGTTATAATTTGTCGATCTATATTTAAATAATGAATGACGATATGTTAATATAAACCATCATATGATTCTATGATGATTCTAAAGCATATGAATTTATTTATATTTATTGGAAAAAAATGATCTTAATATCATATTTGATAAGTGATCGTACTTTTAAAATCATCGTTAGGAAATCAAATGCATCTTATTCACTTGCTCATGAACTATGATGTCATACTGCAGTGCGCACCAACGACAACAAGATTAATGTCCTTGACAAGAAAAATATTTCTATAATATAAATACCTTTTTCTTATTAATAATAATATTTAGTTGAATATTATTAAAATATGAAATTTAAATTAATATTTTTTACAAAATGCTCGTATCACTTGAAGATACATACGATAAATGCAACATGCCACAGTAAGTTGCAACTGTAACTGTATGATGCTTAGCAGTAAAATCAATCGATAACAATTCATTCAGTTAACTTTGATTTACAATAAATTAGTAATGATATATATTAAAAATTATTTAATACGAAAATCATTTATTATGAAAAATTAAATCAGTTAGAAAAATTTATAAAAATGGGAAAGAAATGTAATAAATTATGTAATATAATGCTAAATATTATCAATTGTTATTGTCAATTGGAAAAGATAATTATCCAAAATACAGATTAATAAAAAGGATAAATGAAACATGAATGAATGAATGAGTAATGAATGTTCTTCGAATTCTAATATTTCATTGAAAGATTAAAAGTGTACGCATGAATGTAAGGGCCCAAAGTAAAACGCCCCTAGTATAGGTTGAATAGTACGTTCCTGCACAACGGAGCCCGCGAGGGCTGGTGAGAAGAAGAGAGATATACTAACGATCAGAATTGATAGAAGAGTGACAGAGATAGCGAGGGCGAGAGAGGAACGCGAGGGCCGAGGCACACCATCGAGTATCAACCAGCTGGTTGGCAAGGCAGCCGCGAGCAGTCGCCAGTGAGACGCGGTACCCCGCGAGGGCTTTCGTCGTTTGTTCGTTCGTCTATACGTGTGTCTATATGTCCGTCATCTCCCTTCCGCTTAAACCTATCGTGGTCGTGCGTACGTTCATTCGTTCGTCCGGTCCGTGTGTGGTGCGTCTCCCTTCGCTTGCTTTCAACGACACTTGCCACCGGTCGCGACTATCGTCTCTGTGTCAAAGTACATCTCTGTCTTACTCTATCTCTCTCTCCTCGTTTCTCTTGGCGTGCCCAACTGAAAAGACAAGATGGCTGCCGACTCAGGAATGGAGACGTGTCCCTCCCCGGAGATTGCAGACTCCAGGAAGCGGCCACTGGATTGTGACGCGGAAAATGGCGCGACGAAGAGGTCTCATTACGGATCAGGTATTTTAATTGCGTGTTGTCAATCAATTTTCTTGACTGTCGCATAAGTTTCCTTACATACCTTTACCAATGTTCCTATACATATACGAACGATAATGTACACTCACAATGATTTTCTCTCTCCTCCTTCACCTCTCTTTTTCTTTCTTTTTGCTCTCTTTTTCTTGCTTAGCGCTCTTTACTCTCTCACACGTCTTTGACAATCTTGTCGCTGCTGTTGACACAGCGATCGCTCGCTCGACCGTTCTCTTTCGTTTCCCACTTCGAACGTGTATACGAAGGCAAGAACGTGAACACGGTGCACCGCACAGCGGTTCGCGCATCCTCTCGTGCCACGTCTCCTTCTCTTTTCCGTCTCTCATCTCTTTATTTTCTTAATTTATTCACTATTTTCTGTCTAATGTCATAACGCGACTTCATACGTGTTATCTATAACAGTGTTTTTTCGTTGACGTTCATTTTATTATTGTCAACGTCAGCATTGTCACCATCGTTTTCGTCTTCGTTGTCACCCCCCACCCTTCTATCCTTCTTCATCATCGTAATCATCAACATTGTCCTTATTTTCCTGCTTGTCTTCATCGTCGTTATTGCTACTGTCATCGTGGTCGTCATCGTCGTCATTGTTTCTACGTGGGCGACTGTGCCTGTGAACGTCGTTAATGGAGAATCGTTGCTGCGGTGGCTGTCGATTATGATCCGTGACTCTGCAACTTCGTCTCTGTCGCGCCCGTTTCATCATTTCAACCACTAGCTTCGCAGCAAGAAGTGGCCTATACCTCGTTCCATTTGTACGCATATTGTGTACTTTTCTGCCGCATTCTCGTAGTGCAGTGCCGCTGTTGTCGCGAAAGTGGCATACTAAGGAACACGCTGCTACCCGTTGAGTGGCAGTTACTAGGATGTGGCGTATCGGTGAGTTGTCAGGCACACCGTTCCGCTGCCGAGGTTGCGGGTCAAGGTCGATGCGAAGCGAGTGAGCGCACAGGGCTTCCATCTGTCAAACAGCTGTTTGCCTTCAACGCATCGAAACTTTGTCATTCTACATTATACTTCCTTATTCTTCGTTCACCGATTACGCGACACTTTTTCGAGGCTCGTACTGCGTGTTCATTGGTATCGGTCTTTCTGCGCTCGCGTGTCCGTGAGTACGCATGATTTCGCGTTTCATCGTTTTAGAAACCAATCAGAAATCACAAGTTTTATCATGAATATCGGAATAACGTGTTATTTGATAAAAGAACATTGTAAAGTTATATGTGAGCTTTAATAACTTAAATTCAATAGTAATGATCTACTTTATCAGGATTATGATCATCATTAAAAAATTTGGTGTTTTTAAATATGTGTGCATTTTATTAAAATTAATTTAATGTTTTTTTTTATTTGCTTATACTAATAAATTTTTTTGTTGAATTGTTTATATAACTTAAAAAAATGTAATTTTTTAATGATCTTGTGTATTCTGTCATATATTAATCCATAATTTGTGTATTAATATTATCTTTCATGCAATCAATACAATAATTATATAATTTTATATTTTACAGGGGGAGATGGAACATATCACCTCAAAGTATTGGTCCCTGGAGTGGCTGCTGGGGCAATCATTGGAAAAGGAGGAGATACAATTGCCCAATTACAAAAAGATACAGGAGCTAGGGTCAAAATGTCTAAATCCCATGATTTTTATCCAGGTATATCGAAAACATTTATTTATGCTATATCTATTATTAAAAAATATATATAAAGATTTATAATTTATTTATACATAATTATTTTATATGATCTATAGGAACAACAGAGAGAGTATGTTTAATTACGGGCAGTTTAGAAGCTATAATGGCAGTTATGGATTTCATTATGGATAAAATTCGTGAAAAACCAGATCTTACATTGAAAACAACAGTAGATTTTGAATCAGGAAAAACTACTGCAGAAAGGGATAAACAGGTATAAAATTTCTTATATGTTTTATGTATATTTATTTATTTATGTATATTAATAATTATTTATGTAATTAATAATTAATATTTAAATTTATATTAAATTAACATTTCCTATATTAATATTGTAATAGTGTATTACTTGTAATACATTATATATTAGTAAAATTTTTATTATTAAGTAATATCTTATTTTTGTTATCAATAAATGATAAATCAAATATATTTATTGGAAATGTATAATAAGAAATGTTCTTTCATGTATATATATTGTATATATTATGTATATATATCATATTGTATATTAATTGTAATCAGAAAGAATATATTATATTATAAATTTCTTTATTTAAATATTATAATTAATGTAATATTTTAGGTAAAAATTTTAGTGCCTAATAGCACTGCAGGAATGATAATAGGTAAAGCAGGAAATTATATTAAACAAATAAAAGAAGAATGTGGCTCATATGTTCAAATAAGTCAGAAAGCAAAAGATGTATCTTTACAAGAAAGGTGTATAACAGTAATTGGAGAAAAAGAAAATAATCGTAATGCATTAATGATGATATTAGCAAAAGTGGCAGATGATCCACATAGTGGTACATGTCCAAATGTTAGTTATGCAGATGTTAGTGGTCCTGTAGCTAATTATAATCCTACAGGTAGCCCTTATGCTCAAGCACCTACAAGTACTCCTACATACACCTCTACAGCTGGCATTAATACAGGTAAGATAATAAATAATATAAAAAACAATTGTAAAATTAAAATGCGATGTTAATAAATTACTAACTTTTATTCACAGTGAGTCTCTTGAATGGTGCTGGGTTAAGTTTGAACTTAAATTTAGGAGCTGCTATTACAGCGGGTACAGCACCAGTGACAACGCAATTATTGGAACATATAAAATTAAATTTACGAACGGCAGGTTTTTCCGAACCTGCTGCTAGTGAAATTTTATCTGCTATTGCTACACTTGCTAAATATAATCTTCTTGGAATGGGAATTGGAATGCCTTCTAGTATGAGTTATCTTGGAAATCCTATGGACAGCACTACAACTGCAAATGGTTCGAATAATAATGGTGGTGTATTTGGGCCAATTGGAACAGTTCCTACTCTTGGATCTACGTCTCCTACACCACGTAATACACTTGACAGATACGAGCCCTTTGATCCATTCAGACAAAACAACACAGCTGCCAGTGCTATTCATCTAAACAACAATTCATTTGGCCTTGGCACTAACCAGTTATCACTTGTAAGTAAGAGTCCTACACAGGTAGACGCCAACAACAAGGAGACCAAGAAAGTAGACATAGAAATTGCAGAGGTTATAGTGGGAGCTATTCTGGGACCCGGTGGTCGTGCCCTCATTGAGATTCAGCACCTAAGTGGCGCCAACATACAAATCTCTAAGAAGGGCATGTTCGCTCCTGGTACCAGGAACCGCATAGTGACTATCACGGGTTATCCTAATGCAATTGGCACTGCTCAATATTTAATTGAGCAAAGGATCAGTGAAGAGGAAGCAAAACGAGCACGTCAGAATGCCCTCGCCAATATGATCCATTGATTTCAAGTACAGCACTTTTGTTCATCCCCATTATTGAGCTCCGTTATTCATCTTTCTACATCTTGAGATGATGTTTGCGGTAGCTCTCTCTTCCCTTCTTTAAACTCTCGTCCATTATCACCTACCACCCGTTGTCATCTGTCGCTACATCACTATAGCGCTTGCATTATCACATCACTATTCATGCATCCATCATGGTTCGTCAACATTTATCTATCTTTTAAGATTATTATAATATATAAATATTATATGTTATATGATAACTACTACAATTGTTCTGTGATACACCACGTTACGGGGCTTTATCACAAATAACACACGTACCACATCAGAGTCACATAATATATCTAGTTGTATGGTATAATAGGATATTGAAAGAAGCATGATAAAATTATAATTATATTAGAAACGAAATGGCACAATTTGGCCATAGTTGTTCTTGAAAAATCGAGACAACAATATTATATGGGTAATTGTTTCGTTTCATAAAGATGAATCTATTTTTTTTTTTTTTTTATATATATAGGAGCATAATCTTACTATTAATGCGAGAGATATTTTTAGTTAGAAGATCATACAGAACTCACAAATTGAATGACTTCAATCTGAAAGATTAATATCCTAATGTATCGCGCAAGTCAAATTCTATTCATTTCCACAAAATAATATTGCAATTATTGTATTGAACTGTTCCTTGAACTACGAAATGATTAGGCTGTTTGAGCGAGTTTTTACTCATAGTTAATATAATATTGAGCGAGTTTTTTTAAGTACAGAGTAATACCTTGGCAAAACCAAAGATCTTACATTTGTAAAGCAGAAATAACTTGGCTGGAAGATAAATATACATACAAAGGGAGAGCTATTCTATATATAAACATATATTTATATATTTACAATGCTGGCTGGTCCAGCTAAATGATAAACATAATACTTTATTGCCAAGTTTTATTCTGAATCCCAAAGTCTTTATTTCTCAAAATCTTCATTCAATTATTACATCGTGTAGTATTTAGATTAATGTACTCAAATATATAAACATCGAGTCTCATTCTTCTTTATTCATATCTTAAGAATTCATGTTATTATTCATTTTATTAAGATGTTAGAATAAGAATTACTCGATTTATCATTGGATCAAAACGATCCTTTCGAGTAATATTTCAGTATGCAGGTTGCAATGTGTTGCACATTAAAAGTTTTGTCTAATTATTTTTAGTTTCAAGGCATATCAGTTGAATACAATTTTATATTTCATGACACTTCAAACTAAAAGTTGTGACATGAAAAATTTTTTTTGTCATTCCTTTACATTATAGTAGCATAAATATAATTATTTTTGTTACATAGAGATATTTATATTTATATACAATCATTTTCAAAGTTTAATTGTGGAATATTGTTTGAAAAAAATATTCTATTTTCTTCTCTAGTATTTTCAATTCTTTTCTATGCAATGATTAAGTATCCTGAAAATGAAATAAATTACGATTTCTGCATATATATTCATTTTTATATAAAAATTTATATAAAAGTTTATTATGGTCAGCATATGTCATACATCCTTGGGTTCTGTATGATACTGCTTTATGTGGAATTCTATTTAAGCCAACCAAATCTTTGACAGATTTTTAATAACTGCACTTTGACGTTGAATCAAATTTTTAGATAGGGAATGGATTTTAGCTAGAAACTTCGTTTATGTTGATAATTATCAATATCATAAGCAACAGAATAAATAGCTTATATTTCATTGCTAGATAAAAAAGAGGATACAGCATCTATTAATAACAAACGTTTCAAATCATTGTTTTTCTTTTTGGGGGGGTAGGTATTAGGAAAGGGTGATATAAGGGATAGGCGGTAATCAATAATGGGTTTAGTTAAAGAAAACGTTAGCTGTAGCGTCAAATGAAATATATAAGTGTACATGAGTACAATTCATAGCTGGAGGCGCTGGCTCACCGCTCTTTAAAAATAACTTGTATATTCATAAATATCGCATAACATGAGTAATAATATATTACACACAGAGAGAAAAAGAGTAAATATATATATTATATATTATATTATATATATAATATATATATGTATATAAAAAAGATGCATATATATATACATGAAAAGTTTGAATTAGATTATTAATAAAAGAGAATTCATATTATCTAAAATATAAATGACATATATGTGTATATTTATATGTATATATATATACACATATATATTCTATATATATATATAAATATATAAATATAATATATAAAAGATATAATATAAGTAATGAAATGATATTATAAACATTGTTGACAAAATATTTGCGTCCGCGTACGTAAAACATAATTTTATGTTTATTCATAAATTGTATGTGAACTATTATTGATTAAACTTCACTGTGTTGCCCAAATACATTGAAAAAGAAGTCACAGATACGATGAAGATGCAAACTATTATTATATTGCTGTAGATAGATCTATTCAAAGAAACTTTAATAGAACATGTTACGAACGTCACGTGTACCATTAATTTAATTTATAAATCACTTTATTTTAATAGCGATCATGCTATTAATATTAATGGCAGCATAATATTTCTTTATTGCATCCGCATATGCAGTACTTTTCTTCGTTAATTAATACGTATCATCACATTAGATCTATCATTGGCGATTTATCGATTTTATCCTATCGTCACTTTCTCTCTATTTCTATTTTATAATTCACATTTTCTGACTGCCGGTAGGCAGGTGTATTCCAATTAACTTATATAGGTGAGAATTTTCAAAAAAAAAAAAAAAAAAAATGGATTTTATATCTCGTTCATTTATAATACATCGATTCGTACATTTGTCATTTGTGATGCTCATTAAATATATTTGTACTAAGATACCTAAATCTAATATTACACTAAACTTGTACAAGTATTAAAAATGAATTTACATTTGATTTCATTACAAAAATTTTGATATATTTTGTGCTTGTTACAAGTAACTTATTATAGTGAAGTGAAGTAAATTTTTATCTCATAAAATATTTCTCCTATTAACTTTT
>NW_006263543.1:1191787-1193277 GCF_000469605.1 Apis dorsata | reverse complement strand
TTTTTTTTTTTTTTTTTTTTTTTTTTTTTTTTTTTTTTTTTTTTTTTTTTTTTTTTTAATTTTTCTCCTTTTTATGAGAAGACAAATATTTTTTATCTTATGTTCTTAAAATTGTAACGTTTCTAATGTTATCGATCAGAAAATAGTAATCAAGATTTTTTTATTTTCTTTGCTGTAATCAAAATCAAAAAGTCAAATTATCTTTTTTCGATTTAGAATTTATATTCTATTAAACTTGTAATATGCACATTAAAGTAAAAAAAAAAAAAATGAAAATAAGAAAAATGAGAATATTTAAATAAATTTTATTCATAAATCTCTATACAAATAAACAACTTGTAGGTAGCAAGAAATAATTAGATTAGGTTACAGTTTTTCTCAGTAAACACATTCCTTAGTAGAACAGATAATGTATAAGGCTAGCTGTGATGGAGTTATGAGTGAGAGAAAAAAAGAGAAAAGTAAGAGAGAAGGAGATATAAATATTCATCAGCTACCAGTACGTAAAAATTGCCACGATATGTTAATAGTGTGTAAAATATAAAATTTATTTGTGCAGGGAAAATAACTCGGTGATGTAAAGATTCATCAAGGCAAGGAAGATGGATGCGTTTTATTCGCAATGATAAATGACGATGTCGATGTTGAAATGTGCATTTCTATCAGAATCAAATGTCATAATATCAATTTTCCAATGTTATCACTTGGAACATTTGAAAAAAAAAGAAAAAAAACAACTCTCCTTGCATCAGCGGTAAGAAAATTAAACGATAATGTGTTAAAAGCTAATAGAGATAAACCAATCTAATATAAGTACTATATTTCCTTTAGCAATTAATATGCATCTATATATTATTACTATTTTATAAATATTAATGTTATGGGGCTATGTGTACTGGTTCGTATGTGTTCAATAGTTAGAGGATGTATAATGCAATAGGATAAAATTAAATTATTCGAAACATTAAATTGTGATTACGATTGATACAAAAATTTCCATTAAAAAAACGTCCAACGAGAAAAAGGATCGATCGTATATACGTTTATTCTGATTGCTTCAATGTTGACAGATACCTTTATAAAGTTTACTTGTTATTATTGTGTTAAATTTTATTGTCGCATGTTGGACGATTGTTGTCTGAAAGAAAAGATATGCAAATACCTCCATATAAAGTGGCAAAACAGTATTGGTTGGCCAGTCTGTGTTACCTACGAGTTGTTTAACAAAAGGAAGAATCGTTAAACAATTTAATGCCGGCAGTCGCCACATATTTAGAAGAATCTTATTTCATATGACGCTTTGTTTTGTACAGTTCGAGATATTTCATTCGATCATTCTTCTAAAAAGGGTATAAACACGGCGCGAAAGAATGGTCATTGCGCGCCATGGATAGTTGTACACGATTACTAAGTATAGATGTGTAGGTAGTGTCTTAAATCTCTTGTAAAAGTCGTCATTACAGGTTCAACGTTTTAAATCAATAATCGAT
>NW_006263543.1:1191373-1191659 GCF_000469605.1 Apis dorsata | reverse complement strand
AGAAATAGGTAAAAAAAAAAAAAAATAAAAAAATAAAAAATATATAATTATACTCTCGCACGTGGAGACGTAGTGTAGTAATCAGGGAAATTGTAGGAATTGCATTGACTCGCCTCAATTCTAATATGAACTATTGTTACAGTAACTATAATTGAATTTGACACACGTTGCCACAATAGAGTGGCTTGCGTGTCACGTTACTTGGCTGTGTGTGCTAGGCTACATCGTAATTCATGTTCCATCATCCATCACTCCACTCGCACAGACTCCATTTACCTGTATAGAA
>NW_006263543.1:1188188-1190952 GCF_000469605.1 Apis dorsata | reverse complement strand
TATATTGAACAAAATAATGAAAAAAAGAAAAAAAGATCGATATATACATATTTGATAACAGAGAAAGTGAAAAAAATGAAAAAAATTTCTTCGCATGACATTCACATACTCCACCCAATCACTTTAGTGCCATATTGATATCCCATCAGCCACACTTGTTGACGTTTTGACGGTAGAACGTGTTGTTAAAGATGTGTATATTCTGCGATTATGCAGGCTGTTTTGAATAAAGTCGGAATACGTTTATTTCCCATTACATATATTAAATCGTTACAAAGTATTATGAAATACACCTGTATATGCTTATTTAGTTTCTGCAGTGTACAAAGAATCGTTTTACAATTATTGAAAGATTTTAACTATCGATTATCACAATGACGAGAGAGAGAGAGAGAGAGAGGGAGAGAGGAAGAGAGTGAGTGAATGAGAGAGAGAGAGAGAGAGAGAAAGGGATTTATATATGTATATATATGTGTATATATATATATATATTAATATATACATATATATATATACGTATGTATGTATATGTATATGTATTGATTGCAAACTCTAAGTTCGAACTTCTTATTTTATGAATAATATATATATTCTAGAAAACAAAATTTTGTAAAAAATGCAACAGTTTCTTAATCGAGAGCAATGTATTTTCCAAATTATTGTTGACAAGACAGAAAAAAGCTATCTTTTATTTTATATCAATATTTTGGACATTTGGTGTTGAAGCAAGTAGAAAAAAATTTTTTAAAATTGTCACAAGGAAAAATTCAAAAACTAAGAAACTAGAAAAAGGCTACGATGATAAAGTATAAATAATTTTTTTTCCGACTTTTAAATCATTGTTTCTAAAGAAACGTTGCATTTGGATGCTTTAAGGATGTTATTCTCGGAAGATTCTTTTAACTGCCACTTGTTGCAATTGTTCGCTATAATCAAAGATTTAAACGATAGAACAAATTAACAATAGTCAAAGGAAATATAAAAATTGATGTAAAATAACATTATTAAGAAGTATTAATATATTAAGAGATATGATAATAGATATCATAAAGAAATGATAAAAAAAAAAGATAAAACAATGAAGATAAAGAAATAATAATAATTGATTGCATTGCATTGATTGACAATAGAGCAGAATTAATTATTATAATATATAGAGAACAAAGAAAGACAAGCTCTGTCTGTAACTAATAATTAAACAAATTCTCTTGAACATTTAACTTCTTCTTCGCCAGATGTTTCCACTTCAAACACTGTTGTATATTATGAAATTTTCAAACGCTGTATTGTTGCCGCTGTTTTGTATACAATCGTGTCGTATTAGAACATTATCCGCAAAATCGATTCGCGATATTTTTGCTTTTTTTTTTTTTTCTTTAACTTCCGTTAATGCTTCCTCTTCTGTTTTATTCAATTCATCTGATTAAAATTTCACGATATACCTGCATTGCAATGCCCTTAAACAAAACAGAATAACAAAGAAGTAAGATACAACATAAAAATGAAAAGAATATAAAATGAAAAAAATAAAGAAAATAACATGTGGCTGTAAATATTTTATATATATATATATATAAAAAAAAAGAAATATATATAGAGAGAAAAAAAGAGATCTATCTATTATAGAGATACGCGTGGAATTAATCGAAAAGAGGCTTTTATTTTTGTCTAAAAATAAAAGATGGACGATAATTGAATATAGCGAGATGAGAATTATAATTGAACGAGTTCAAAAAAAAAAAAAAAGAAATATCCTGACTTTAGTCGATTTTAGTGCATAGTATTTACCGATAAAGTATTAAATCTCGCGCCATTGATACGCAATACAAATTTCGAACGTTCAGCCCGCACTGTGTCTTCTTCTGCATAAATAACCAAATGCTAAATTCGCAATTTCTGATATCATTGTACAATCAAAAAAGAATATCCCACTTATAAAGCAAAATATAAAAAGATAAGAAAATAAGAAAAGAGAAGCTTTTTTTCCGCGTACATAGAAATTGAACAGAAAGAAACAAGCCTCGAAGTGTATTCAAAATAGCAATGCATACCGGTATATAAATCTATAAAAAAAATTGCGGTTAATGACTGAATGTCTGAAAAAAAAAAAATTAATTCGAAATATTTAAATACAGAGCGAATATAACCGAGAAAGAATTTATCCGAAAGATAAACTATTATCAAACAAAAAAAAAAAAAAAAGCAGAAAAGGGGGAAAAAACGAATTGTGGGACTGTAATAAAAGAAAGAGGCATATTTAAACGACTAGATCATTCGTTAAAATATAATTAAGAGGGTTGTACAAAAATGTATGTAATGTTATTTTATTGGAAGTGAGACTTAGAGTTAGATTGTTAATACACGGTATATTATTTTGGGTAAGCATATGTAAAAAAGAAAATGATTAAAAAAATAATGAAGAATAATGACGAAGAACTTGAATGAGATCGTTATTGTTGAGATAGAAGTAGCACATAGCAGCTCGGGGATTATAATGATGAGGAAGAGGAAGGAAAAAAAAAACTATTAAGTACCTTGTTGAATATAAGTAGATTAATAATCGCTAAGTCGCGAAGAAAAAAAGATAGTGCACCGCGATGGTGCATATGTGCACATTCATGTTCATTAAACAACTTGTCGTCATTTTACACACACAAACACATACTCATACGCATATGCATATGCATACATTGATACATACAGAGGGACATTGTACACTTGTATAACGCGAAATGTTGCATGCCTATACACGCAAAATGAAAGA
>NW_006263543.1:1187616-1188125 GCF_000469605.1 Apis dorsata | reverse complement strand
CATAAAAAAAAAAAAAAAATAATAATGAAAATATTAATAGAGGGTTTTACGCGAAACGCAGTGCCGCGCGTTGTGCTTTACCTTTTTAAGGGTCGTATCCGAATTACGATACCGGTTACATTAGATGAAATAAATAGCATTATCTTCCACAAAATATTTCGAATTTCAAGAGCAGCTGGCTGCGAAAAAGGTACCATAGAGAGATTCGTTCGTCATTGATGGAACACGATCACAAGTATTGTACCTTACATTCCTTTGGCTATAAAATATAATAGTAAGAACATGACGACCGTGTGCATCGTGCGCTTTATGAATCGCAATTATCGTACGGTAAAAAATAAAATAAGAATAAAAAAAAAAAGAAAGAAAAAAATAGAGAAAAATAGAAAATTGAGGAAATTCATGCGATTAATTCATAATAATCGGAAGAAGAAAAAAATATTTTTTAATTCGATTTATGAATATGATTCGAACATTCTAATTTCATTAATTGACGCACGCATTACACG
>NW_006263543.1:1186817-1187257 GCF_000469605.1 Apis dorsata | reverse complement strand
TATATATATATATATATACATATACACATGTATATATATATACACACTTCTAAGCGAATAAGAACGAATAAGAAAAAGAAAAACTACGGAACTGTTATTGAGAATTATTGAGAATCATCTGAGCGATATATTAGAAAAGGAATATGCACGTGAATACGTGTGTCGATGCGCATCGATTGTCCGTGAATTGTTTTGTCGCAATCTTTTTCAAAAAAAATTTAAAAAAAAGAAAGTAAATAAAAACAAAAATTAATAGGGAAATATCGTGTGTAGCTCTGCTGCATTCGATACTTGATGAAAAATGCAACAGGAAAATAAGTTTAACAACAAAACACATTTTGTCCCTGCTTAAGACTTCCTTCAAACAAACGAATATCATATTGTATCGAGCACAAAAAGCTGCGTTACTTTCTTCTATAATTCTACATTCAATTGTATTT
>NW_006263543.1:1179057-1186547 GCF_000469605.1 Apis dorsata | reverse complement strand
AAAGAATTTTTTCTTCAATTAATTATCAGCTCGGATTTGTGAAAAAAAAAAAAAAAAAATACTTGGATTTTTCGATATATTAAAAGAAGCGACATTTTGAACTATTTTGATTTTTTTATAGGGATAAGTTATTATCAAATTAAAAACGAAATGATTAGAAAAAATTTAATCAAGTCGAGCTTTTCTCACTCGTATCGATAGAAAAATGAGTTTTATATTTTTCTTGTCGATACGACGAGAATACATTCGATAAATATTTCTTTTCTATAATTTAAAAAATAATTATATAAATAATTATAAATAATTTTAAAAAAATATAAAAAAATATATAGAAATTAAAACGTATATTTACGTTTATTATTATTATTCTAGGCAAAATTTAAATAACGAATCAACAACAATCGGAAAATCAAAGTGAATCCGAGATGTGCGGATCGATAAACGCAACGACAAGCGAATATGCATCACGGCTTGTAAGTCTAAACGTGAGAAAAAAACAGTCTTAGTTTTTTTGATCGATCAACGTAAAATAATTACATTTTTTATTTAATAATTTTTTCTTGTTATTTAAAGTTTACTTAGAGTATACCCGAAACCGTGACCTCTTGGGCATCACTATGATTGTTACTGATGAAGTATATATTATACTATATATATATATACATATATAATATATATGTATATATATATACATATAATTAGTTCACAGCATTTGAATTTACTCTAAAATAATTACTTTACACTCTAACCACATTTATTTGCATCCATAAATTGTTATTCTTTCATCATCAGAGTTATTCCATTCAATGTTAAATAATTATAAATATTAAAAACATAATATATTAACTATTTTCACTCATGAAAAAGCATCGTTACCTGTATGACAAGTGACCATAAGAGCATAATAAACAATCGCTCATTAAATGCATTTTGTTGTTCTTCATTTCATGACCTGGCCACATGTTCCATCCATCTACTCCATCGATCCATCCATTTGTCCATTCAGTGTCGCTGTATGATCGTCATACGCATTCTTTTCTATTTTTTTTTTCTTTCTCTTTCTCTTTCATTCATCCAAGACGTGATTATCCGAATATCACGGAAACTTTTTATTATATTAAAATTACTTCTCTTTTTCTCTTTCTCTCTTTATCTCCGTTAATTTCTGATAATGGCATCCAATGAACTCCTGTGCAATTGTAATTTTGTCGAAATTAGGAAGGTTCCGATTCCAATATTGCGATCTATCAATATATATTCATATTCTATTCGGATTTGACCGAACAATTCTACTTGACTTACGATGAAGCCTTCCAAATTTTGATAGAAAGCTCATGAGAGATAAAACGTCCTTTATTAGGTGGTAGCATGCGTACCTGTAAATACAATGATGTACAATTTACGCGATCTCTAGGTAAGCTGTTCGATTAGTCTATAAGTTTTTTTATAATGTATCTACGTACACGAACGGAAACAGGAAAAACAGGAAAACAGAATGCGTTTGTATTGCGATGTTAAGTAACGTGTTAATCCCAGTTCTTTGGTTTATCTCGTGTTTTCTGAGACGAGTTAAACTGAAGGATCGTGCGAGTATAATTCTATAGATATTTTCAAAAAATATATATACATATATATATATCAAATGACAAAAGAGTGCAGAAATATTATTAAAATCAAATTAATATCACCGTCATATTATACTCGTTTTAACTATCTGTCGATTCTATCGTGAACTTTGCTGTTGCTGTTGTTCTTGTTTAACGTATCTTACGTTCGGAATAGCATATCATTCTGAGTATACAGTACCAGAAGAACTGAAATTATGGTTCTCGGTGCATTTCGTCAGCGTACAAAACAGAAAAAGATGCTGTTCTTACTAGTCAATATAGATAAGGGAATGTATTTTTTTACACGATTGATTTGTAATAAAGATATTAAAAACGAAAGAAAACTAATCCAGTTTAGATAGAGGAAATATGAGAACGCTTGTTATTTGAAAAAAAAAAAAGAGAGAACAAAGCGATATCGATGAAACTTTTGTAAAGCAGATCAACGATTTTCCTTTTTTTTCATTTCTAGTTTATTTAGCTAAATTTCTTTCAGTTTTAAATTATCATCTATTGATTGGAGCATCTTGCAATGGAACAAAATTTTTGAATATATAAAACTTTTTCACCAGGTAAGTTGTATATTCTATTTTCTTTTCTTTATTTTTTTTGTATTCGTCCATCTTTTATTTTTTTTTTTTTTTTCTTATCTTATGATATTCTATTATATCTTTCTTAATAAATCAATTATCAATTGATACAGTCAAAACATATTCTTTATTCGAATAATAAATGCACATTCACAAGTGTATTTATAGTCTGTTAACAGCGTTTCTTAGCTTCGCATCTACAAATTAATATACATACACTATGACACAGAATTTATTATTCTTTATAAGCAATGAACGTACATAATTCATTTTCACTTACAAAATATCTATATGCATATCATGCCGGTGATTCGTTTTTGTTTAAATTTTCATGAAGTATCGTTTGCATTCGTTATTATTATACACACATACTCGCATTTGCTTCTTCTATAAAGTTTCTCACGCATCCTTTTATAAATGTGTACGTAGCTCTATCTAACTAAATTCTACTTAGGACCATCGGTAAAATGAACTTCTAAACATTATTGCCTTTAGTTCATCCCACTATACAATGATTCTATGTTGCGTTTTTTTTTTATTAATTTGTTTGTAAAACAAATATTCATTATTATTACTATTATTATTAAGTACTTTCCTGCTTCTGACTCTCATATATTCACAAACAAGCTAATAATGAAAAAGTAGTATATGCTAAAAGTAGAATTTTTAATTTTATACATAAAAGAAAAAAAAATATTTTCTAGAGAAATGGAGAATTAATTGTTATCGCATCAAAGATGAAATTATCATTAGATGCAACAATATTTGTACAATAATAATTCCTCGAATTTTTCTTATATATTATCCTATTAAAGATAGATTTTTTCGCTTGAAACATTCTCCATAAAAATTATCCATTTCTCTTTCTTGCTTTAATATGTAATTATTATAAGAATAACAAATATCACGAAGATTACAAAGAAAAATTTAGATTCTCTTCATTATGATCACGACACTTCATTAATATTCATCACGATCTTATATCATATATTGATCAAGTGTTTCATGATATAATTTTATAACGAAAAAATCGAATTGAAGAATAAAGAATAAAGAAATTTTTTGTGCGATTACGCTTGAAGAATAACGCTTGTTTGCATTCTTTCCTTATGCATTTTCTATAAGCTCTATAAAACCTCTATAAAACTTGCAATACTTATTGAAACGATCAGCCATCTCGAAAATCTAACAATTCGATTTTTTGTATGGAATACTCGAATTTATATTATATATAAAAATTATATATATTATTATCTAATCATATCACTTATATAATGTATACAATTCAATTTTAAATATGTTCAGTTCTTATTTTCGCTTTATATTAGAATATAGAATATAAACGATTTCTGCATACAATTACAATTAAATGATTGCATGAAGAAGCATGCAAACAAACATCTCCTTCATTTTTATATAGTACGGTATTCAATATTTTAAATCAAGAATAGTTTTTACTTTCGTAGAAAGTAATAATAAAAAGGAACCCGGCAATAAGGAACAATGCCGACATTATTGACAAGTTTACTACATATACTGTTTTGTCTTGACATTTTTGTTATATAATAAAAGTATTCTCCATGTATAAAACTACAAAATATATAGAAGTTATACATATAGATGATACAATAAAAAATGTATCTCTATATAAAGATTATTCTTTGCAAAAAATATATTGTAAAATTTTAGTTGTGCTTAATATTAAAACATAAAAATATTTTAAATAATTTTATTAATTATCACTTTTTATTATTTAAATAAAAATCGCATCAAATTCTTCAAATATATAATTTTCTTCATGGAATGTTTAAAAAATAATTATAACTTTGTATACGTTATGAGCGTGTATTATAAAATAAAATCGAGTACTATCATTCTATTTTTCAACACTAAAAAATATGTAAAATTCAAGTTTAATTTCATTAAAATTTTTAAATATTTACTTATGATATACTTTACAAAAAAAAAAAAAAAACGAAACATAGTCAAAAAGATATTTAAAGATAAAGCTTTAGAAAAAGAAATTTGATTTGTACTTTTTATTTCTCGATATTATTACGGAGTTTGAGCAGATTGCATTCCCTTATTACACGTTTCCTCTTCTATTTATTCAATGTGTGAGTATGTGTGTTTGCGATGTTAAATCTGCTACTTTATACTCGGTAAAGAATTTCAAGTTATATTTAATATTATTTAATAGCAACACTTTTCCTTAATCTAAGCAAGCTAAAAATAATTGAAAAATTATATCATTAAAAGTGTATAAAAAGTAAACTTTTGATTTCAGACAACAGAACCTATTTATAATAGGTCAGTACGTTTTACAAAATAATATTGTAAGTATCGTACGAAGAAGAATTTTGTTAATTTTGATTTTATATATATAAAAATTAATGAAAAAATATAACAAAATTAAAAAGGCCAACATTTTTATCCTCTGAATAAGTACAGAAATGGAACAGTGTTTTTTATCTGAAATAGATAGCATATCATGCAATTTGATTTTGATAAATAACTAAAAATTATTATAGAATTCAATATTCTATTTTACACTGTTTTACCATTTCAATACTTAAACGTAGTTCATAAGTGATAAAAGGTGTAATACAAAATATGTGTATAATGTAAAAAAGAAAAAAAAAAAAAAGATAAATATTTATATAAAATATATGACAAATGTTTCTACAAAATTGAATAATAATTTCAATACATTAATATACAATGTATAATTATAAAAAATTAATATACATATTATCATCTTGTTTTGTTATAATTATATATTAGTAACTTTTTTGAAAGTAAAGTTGCATCACCTTTTGCCACTATAGAACTACACCATATTAGACCACTTCTCTTCCTGCTTCCAATAAATTAAAAGAGGAAGAGAGTGGTCTGCCTTGCTTGCTACTTGGTTGCCTCTGGAGGACAATCAGGCTGATTATTTGGATGAGCAGCAGTAAAAGCTGGATGATTTTCTAAATGACGGTCTACCCTTAAAATTGTTGGAAAAGGTCGTAAATCAACAAGAAACCTTCTTGCATTAAATATCTGCGGTATTAAGCAACAATCTGCTAATGTGATTTCATCACCTACACAGTATTTTCCTGCACTTGATGACAATAATTTTTCTACAGCTGAAAAATAACAATATTTATATATATAGTTATATTTACATTAATATATTTTTATTTCCATAATTTAATACCTGTTAAACCTCTAGTAATCCAATGTTGTGCCCATTCCTTCTTACGTTCTTCTCCAACATAAATCAACACAACTAAATTTTGTAATGGTTGAATACCACTAGCAATAACTTCACAAATTTCTCTGACGCGTGCTCTTTTCACTGGATCTGCAGGCATTAAAGGTCGATGTGGTCTGGTTTCTTCTAAGTATTGTAAGATATTTAACTGCAATGAGAAAACTTTCATCTTTAATATAATCCTTAATATCACTAAATAACATAAAGAAATTTATATGAATATTTATATACTTACAGATTCTATTAATGTGTGATTGTCAATATGAAGTGCAGGTACCTGCTCCATTGGATTAATTTCACGAAATTCATTAGAATGTTGTTCTCCACCACCTTTTATCAAGCTAACTGGTTTTATATCATATGGAATTTCTTTTAAATTTAATGCTGTTAAAAAAATATATATAATTTTATATAAACATTAAATATACATGTTAAAAATAAAGAAATCAAAAAACTATAATTTTATTTCTATTAAGAAACTTATTTTATTTTTAAAAATAAAATATGAAATTTTAATAAATTCTGATCCTTTTATTTATTATTTCCAAAATTTAACAAATATTTTTCACTCACCAATTCGCACTCTCCACGAACAAGAACTCCGCCAATAGGAATAGAGTATTGGCTAAAAATTCAGAAAAAGAAACGAGATAAATACTGCAACATATTTTGCGATGTTTACTGGCTTCAAATGGCACGTTGACGGAAAGTATACATACATTAGTTTATCTAAGACCGGTGAAATATAATCAGATTTAAGAAAAGAATAAAATAATAAGGATAAGAAACTATAAAAGAAATTAATGATTAATAAAAAATACATTTAAAAAAAAACAATATTTTTTAATCGAACGTTTAAAGAAATGATCTCGTTGCAAATAAAGAATTGATAATATGAGTAAGACTGTAATAATGTCGGATTCAATGCATTAAAATATTAATTTGCTTACCTTTCCCATAACGGACATCTCGTCAGGCTTTGATGGACGGATTCGCCTGCTTAATAATTTTTGTCCAATTATTCGAAACGACGCTGTGACTCGCGAATCTCTTCGAAATTATTCGGTATCCGTTCAACGCGCGAAATCACTCCTCCCTCCCCTTTTATTCGATTGCCAGACATCCCATTCCACTGTCTCATTCCAGTCTGGGGTTCACACAACCAATCACAATCCACTTTCCGATAGGAAACAGTGCTGTATAACAGGAAAAACCTTGAAGATTGATGTATGCATAAAATTTTACAACTTCGTATATTTCATAATTTTATACAATTATTACTATAAAAATAT
Organism: Apis dorsata; assembly: GCF_000469605.1. NCBI lineage: Eukaryota > Metazoa > Arthropoda > Insecta > Hymenoptera > Apidae > Apis > Apis dorsata. The sequence goes on along the minus strand of NW_006263543.1, from coordinate 1,179,796 downwards.
TATTTTATCTTAATGTACAAGAATTTAATTTATAATTTTTTAATTCAATTTAGCACGACAAAATATTTATATTCATATATCTCTTTATATAAGTAAAATAAATAATCTAATTATATCTAATTATTCAAAATTACAATCTTGTTTTCATCGAAGAATAATCTATCATATGTATATTAATAAGAATATAAAATGTGAAACCTGTACATATGTGCATATATACATTAATATCAAATTATAATTCCGGTATATGAAGGTTAATGTAAAAACACACGAATTAATTTTTAATTATATTTTATACTTATTTTAAAATATATATAATTATATATGTTTATATTATATATATTTTTTTATGTAAAAAATAATAAATTTTTCTTAATATTATATTGTGAGATAATTGCGAAAACTTAAAATAATAATAAATATGTATAAAAATTTTATAATATTGAAATTTTTGAATTTAAATTTTAAAAAAATAAATAATATTAAATATTTTTTCATTAAAATCTAAATAGAATTTTTAAAAAATTAAAATATGTATATGTATATATTAATTTGCAGTTCTAATTATGATAAGTATATTCTATTTTATTTTCATATTGTTATTTTTACTCATTTACAAAATACTTTTTCAGCAATAAAACATTTCTACATTCATTTTATTTTTAATTTTAATGATGGAATTTAAAATAATTTAATTAATATTAAATTTTATGTTCATTTTTTAATATCATATAATATA
>NW_006263543.1:1170436-1178950 GCF_000469605.1 Apis dorsata | reverse complement strand
GAAAAATATAAAAATATATAAAAATATATATATATTTCATATAATTTTTTTACAAAAATAATAAAATTCATATTTTACAAAAATATACAGAAAAACGAAAATATTTATATAAATTAACATATATAAAATATATATACAATACATATAAAAATACAGAAATATACATTGTTTATACATAAAATATATATATTACATTTAAAAATATATAAATTATTATTTTCTTTTTTTTTTTATTCAAAAATCCTTATATTTTGATCCATAATATTTATCATTAGTATTGTTACAATTTGTATTGTACATAAATATAGAAGAGGAATAGAATTGAATAGAAAAGACAAAGATAGGTTAAAAATTATAAAATCAGCGCCATCTCTAGAATATTGCAAATGGATTAAATATAAAGTAAGAAGAGTAAATAATAAAAGAAAGATAGGGATAATACAGGAATTAATCATTATTGCCATCTATCGAGTATGAAAGACATGTTAAGTTTGAACTTTCCAAAAGATGGCGTCATTTGTTCATTATTTTTAGAAATATTTTTAAAAGATTACTTTATTTTTGATTCTAATCTTTCTTTATTCTATTTTTGTAGAATTGTCTTTGATATTCAAAAAGTGATGACACTGATGGTTAATTTTTACTATATTTCTAATCTCCGATTAATTTATTTTTCTTATCTTACACTAATTTCATTTGCGATACTCTGAAGATGGCGCTGATTTTTATTCTATTTTTGTCCTTCTCTTACTATTTGCTTTTCTTCCGTCTGTATTTATTCAACAATTGTTATTCAACAATTCAATAATAGAAATACTTGTTGTCACTTACAAATCAAAAAATAATAAGATTTTTTCTTTGTAATAAAAAAAAATAATGATTTGTAATTTGTATATATATATATATATATAAATTTTTATATTTAATTATGTTATATAATATAGACATATTAATATTAGGTAAGAAATGTAAATTTAATTTATTTAATTTTGTTTTAAAAAAGTATTTAATTTTTATGAACATTATATATTATATATACATCATATATTATATTTTATACATGCATGCTTACATAATTTTAAATGATATGATTGAGAAAAAATATAATATATGGTTAGAATATTTTGTTAAAAACAAATTTTTAAAAATTAAGATCATTTTCAAATAAAATATATATCTCTTATATATATAATTATAGTTGAACAATACACAATACAATATGTTGTACAATATATTGAAATTATTATTACAACGATGTTTACCAAAAAAAGAAAATTATTCAAAAATTCATCTATATTTAGCTGGAACATATGCATTTAGTGCATGGACTGCTGCTATATTTGTGTTTTATCTATCAATACATGAATCCTTACCTACAACTCCAGAACGAAGTATATTATTTTAAATAAAATAATTTAAATATTATTCAATAATTTTATGTAAAATAATTTGAATTTTAAATTTTTATAGGACAAAAATTTATAGAAAAATTAGAAAAAGGAAAGAAAATAGAATATATAAAAATTGATGGATTTGATATAAATTCTAAAAAAACATACGAATATGAAAATTCAAAATGAATTTATAATAAAATAAATTTTTATCACAAAAATGTTTTTATTAAATTCAGTTTACTAACAGAGATCTATAAATATAGTTTAATAATTTCTTTTTATTTGTAGAAATTATTTATAATATATAAACTTTATTTTAGATAGAGATTATTTAAGGTAGAGATTGTCGTAAGGCAATTGCTCCAGAAGTTTCTGGATTTAATTCCTTTAATCTTTGTTCCATTTCACATAACAAAGCTGACCTAAAAAATCATATAATTAAAAAATTTATGATATATTATGTAAAATAAAAAAAATATAACTTAACAAACCTATATTCTTCATAACGCATGACAACTTCTTCTAATTCTTGTTTATATAATCTAGTAAGCATAGCATTAAAACAGTCAAGTTCCGGTAAACGAAAAAGTTCCCACCGTAATTTACGATCTAATGCTACTGATGCTCTACTGTATACATATAACCAATGAGGTATTTCTTCATTAAGGTATGGATTAGCTGGAACTAAAACACTGTGGGAGTGAAAATGTGTGTGGCGCGGTGGTGATACAACGCGTACTGCTTGTATTTCATGAGGATAACATGGATGCTCGTATTGTGCTTGTCGCGTAATATGACTATAAATAATATAATTTTTTTATAGAAATTATAATATATACTTTTAATTTTAAATTGCTATAAAACTTACTTAACATAATAAACACCATATTCTGGTGATTCTATTCTTTCCCAGCCTGTAGGTAAGCCTTCTTTTTCAAGAGGATGAGACCAATGAGTAGTTTTTGTATTGTGATCTATATAATATTTTCTACCTCTAAGAGTGAAGTCCACAGACCATCCAGGAGGTAAAGGAAGTTCTTCTTGTTGTTCATTCCTAGAACTTGATCTTTCTGAATGGCAACGACTATATCTTAAAAATACAAACATAAACAAAATATGCATACTTTTGATAATTTTATAAATCTTAAGTATAATACTTTTCTACCCTGTATTTTGACGATATGCAGAATGATTATATTCATCATAACCTGAATCAATATCAAAAGGTTTATAAGGTATTTGTGGTGTTTGAACCCGATCTAAATGATATTCAGATCCAGCATATTGATTAACATATGTATGAGATATAGCAGGTGAAAGTCCAGAATGATACATTGGAGTTGCAGTACGAGATGAAATTCCATCTCTTGTACTAGTATTGACAGAAAGACTGGCAAATCTAAATGAAAAATCTAATGAATATATTGCAAATTTTATTTTAACTTTAAAATTAAAATATATTTTAAAAGATAAATTACCTTTGTGCTAAATCTGGTACAGAACTATTAGGAGTATATTTTCCTTCATGACTTCCTAAACCTACTGCACTCATTGTTGTCTTAGTATTTCCAAACTTTTGTACCATACTGGGTTGTTGTGGAATAGACTACATAAAAATTATTTGTTATTTATGTACAAAAATATTGTACACGCAATTGCTATTTATTTACCATAGATGTAGGAATAGTTGAATGATTATTACGATTCCTTGTTCTTCTATTTGGTTCAGTTGTCCATACATTAATAACTAAAAATAAATAATAATTATAAAAAAATAAACTATATTTTATTATTTGATATAGTATAATAATAATAAAACAAATAAAACAATAATAAAAAAAAGAATATAAAAACTATATTATCAATATAAAAATTTATTTTCTATAAATTAAATTCTAAATATGACACAATAATACGTAATGATATCTTACTTGGCATTTCAGGTGGAGTTTCTTTCTTGACATATTTACCAACAACTCCTTCTTTAATTGTTCTTAAATCCTTATTTTTTCGAGACAACATAATGGAATAAATATTTGATCGAGCGACAAACCAATAAATCTTCGATATTTATAACCTATAGTCACGATATTATATTCGTAAAAGTAATGAAAGTATATTCCAAACATATAATGATGTGGTCAAAAATAACAAATTATTCATTTTATATATTTGTATAAATTTGTTTTAATAAAGACTCAAGATTATTAAAAATTGCTTAACTAAATTATGTACTTGTCACATGTATATGTCTTTTCATAATATGAACGTTCAAAAAAAAATATTTCAATTGACGACGCTTTAGATATATCAACAATTTATAATATTAAAATTCGTTTAAATTTTTTTGTTCAATCAAACAATTTTTTATCAATTATTTGAAATTTAAAAATTTAAAAAAAAATTAATCTCATATACATATATTTAATATTTATAGTAAATTATTTCATTTGTGTCAATTTGACATTATGATATATGTCAATTTCGTCAATATTACGAACTGTCAATTTGATATTATGATATATAAATTTTTTCGAAGAGAGTAAAAGTAAGTTAATTATCATAAATTCATATATTAGTAATACCAAAACTGATTTTTAATTCATTTAGTATATAGTTCAAAAAAAATTTGTTTTCATTATTTTTATATAGATATACATATAATTATAGATGAAAATTGTGTCTCATATTTCTCTTTCTTTATTTTATATTTGTTATATTTTATATTTTAAGGTTATTTCCATAACCTATCTCAATACGTCAATAGTTGATATATTGTGCATTAAAATAGCTTAATTCATATATTCATTTGTTTACAAGATTAATATACATTTTTCGCTATATAATGTATGTAGATATATATAATAAATATATTCTTTTAATTTTATTGTATCATTATTGTTTATATGGATATTGCTTTTTTAAATGAAAATCTTATTATATAATGAAATAAGAATTTCTAATTTTGATATTAATTTTGATATTAACTGAAAATATTTTTCATTTTTTATGATAAAGTATATATTATGAACGATTTGTAAATATTAAAAGATAAATACTTAAATATTTTTTTGATAAACAAATATGTTTCATTATTATTTTATTATTTATTGTTTTTGTTTAGCATCTTATATTTTTTTTTAAGTCTTGATAATTTTGTTTCAAGCTAGAAAAAAAAACATATAGAATAGAATATTCTAGTAATATATCTCTAAGCAACAGCTATTTTAGAGTATAAATAATTATTAATCTTATTGAATTACTGTTCTCAAAATTTATTATATGAATAGCTAACCATTCTTATGTGTAATATGACAAGGATAAATTAATCAACTTTCATTTATGTTACTCTTTTTACATTCTAAAATCAACTGTACAACTGTTATGTTTCTAACAGTGATTAATATGAGTATCTGAAGTATATCTATTAAGTCTATTTACAATGAAATTATATCCGCTATAATTCGGACTAATCATATATATTGAGGTTGTTCACTTGTAATTTGCACGAGAAAAAAGAAAACTAATATAATCGCTAATGATTGCATTGTAACGATAAATATGTACGATAGACTATCACAGTGTAGCTCGCGTTTGTAATCGTAGAATCTCCTATTGTTCTAATCTTTTGATTATATTTGTTTTTCTTTTTGCCGCAAAATATGAAAGTACTTATTTGCAATTGTTTTGTATCCAATTCTGATAATCATGCTGTCATACAAATGCAGTATTTACGATATAAAAAAATACTAATAGATACTATCATTAGAATTTCTTATTATAGTATATTTGCAAGTGTATTAAAAACTAAGTTAGTCCAAATATAATAATTATCAAAATGCTTTATTGTTGAAAGAATAAATGGATACTTGCAAATTTATATTTAAAAAAAAGAAGAAAAAAAAAAAGGAAAAAAATAGGCCACGACAAATTTTTAGTAATCTAGTATTACAGATATTTGATAAAGCAGCATTTAAAAAAAATTAGAGAGTAGAAATAAATTAGACATTCATTTAATAAAGTGTCTATTTATGCGTATAGAACTCTTATGAATTTATCCGTATTGTTTTTCTCGAGTCACATTACAGCATTTACAATAATTATATATTTCAATTTATTTTTGAACTAATTTTCATGAAGTGGAGATAAATCGTGTACAATGTAAACAAAGTATGCTATGAGATGAGGTAAAACATATTTGACATAAAAAGAATGAAGAATAAAACATAACAAATATATTAGATATTTCTCAACTACTTCATGAAAATATGAGCAAGCTGTCACTCATTTGTTAACCATCTATTTATTAAGAACTACTATTGTTTATTATTATTATGCAATGGTAAGAAACTTTAAAAACGATCCCACGTCTTTGCGGTGGCCTGTGGGAGCACAGCTCCGAATAAATCTTATGCATTGTATCTCTATTATTTATTATATTTATAAGCAATGGATATTTTGGTACAATTAAATTTTTTTATTGTATACTTGCCCCTCGCATTTTTTATTTATTTTTTTTTATTTAAAAAACAACATATATTTTTTACGTTTTTTTGTTTCAATGGATTGAATCTTATTATTCAATATTATTCTCGATATGCGACGAACAAATCGTCACGGCCTTTTTTCTTTGAAAAAATTTATTCCACTTGCTGCGGGCATGCAGTCAGCACAATGTTAGTATTTGTAGCACATCGGTCTGTACGTTACACGTATTTACCAGTTTGGTGTATTCGTGTATGTGTGAATGTGTGACTTGTATCTCATCAATAGTACTATATTTTTATATAATATATTGTATTATATATATTTATATATTTACCTAATTTTATTATGTTTTGTTATAGTTATCATTATCATTAATACGAATATATGATACATTTCAAACAACGCCCCTGCTGGCTCTGTTGGAGGCGAGAATCAGAGTAAGGTGGGTCAGTCATGAAAGGACATTAGCCATTTAGAAACTGAAGCAAATGTCACATGCAAAAATTAATATTATAACAATATATTTTATCTATTTCAATTTACATCTTGATCATCTCCTCCTAACCGAGCGCAGCTAAACTTTAATTAAAGAAGGGACTAACATTCTCGTATTATGTGCTGACACTGAATAAATTGTACAAATTAAATCATTGCTATTAAAGAAAAAGGAAAAAAGAAAAGTAGAAATTAATGTACACAATAAAAATATTAGAACTCATCAATCATCATTGCGTCGAAGAAGAATGAAATTATGATTATTAATTCTTTCATTTTTCTCTTCTCCACTTCGCCCTTTAGGCTAGTAACTAATGAAAGAAATTACATTACGTCAAGAATGCCATTGTGAGACACTTTGCTCCACTAACAACAATAATTTTTGCATGTAGTGTATGGACAATCGACGTAAACTAAGGGCTAATGATTGGGCAGCTTGGGAGTATACTTCCACCTGTAATAATATTCACTATATATTATACATATACATATATATATATATATAAAATGCATATTTAATTATTTACCAGTTCAAGGGCGGGCTCGTGTCGTAGGTGTTGTGGCAGGAACTGGATTATTGAAAGTAGCTGTAAGCGCATTACGTCGTTCTACCTCCAATTCAGTCAGTTTCCTCCACAATTCGTCTCTTTCCTTTTCTCTCTTCTTTTCTCTGACATTACAAAATATTTCTATAGATAATATAAAAGCTATCGACGAATTTCATTTTATTGTTTTTCAAAAGAAGTTTTTAAAATCTTTATAAAATTATTTTATATTATTTTTTTAAAATAAAATATTACTTACTTTTGCCTTTCAGACTTATAGCTGGCAGTAAGTTCATCAAAGAGCTTGCTATTCATTTCCATAAATGTTTTTAAAACGTTATAAACAAGGGCTATAATCGTCTGATTCCAATGTTCCTTGCTAATTCTATACAATGCCGGGAACATAATTCCCATTATTACATGATTGTTTTCTTCGATTAGAGACATTATATATTCATTATTCCAAAAGAACAATGCTCTTTCGGCAACCTATGTAAAATAATTTTATTGTTAAAAATAATTTTTAATAATTTTTCTATATTTTAAATAGTTACATCAATTGTAAAAATTAATTTCAAATACCTGAAAATGTGGTGAAGAAACACAACGTGCAATTTGCCTGAATAAAGGTTCTTGTATTTTAACAAATTGGCTAGGTTCTATCACGTCCAAAATTTCTTCAATTTCACCAAGGAACATTACCTCCTTCTGGCTACACGTTTTAGGCCAGAATTTAAGGAGGCCTCGTATAACAGGCTCTGTTAGGGTTGCATCCTTTTCAAGAAATTGTACCACACAATAAGCTAATTGTGCATGATATAATGATAAGCACTTTACTTTATGCAGTGGTAGCAGCACCTGGAATAACAAAAAAAGATAAATCAAATTTTAAAATATATTTTTGAGATTTAATATTTTTATATTTTTTTACCTTAACTAAGAACTGCTTATGCTCAACTTTTAAAGGAAGAGCAAATCCATTTATAATGCTACCCAAAATTTCAAGAAGTTCACCAACTCCATTGAAATGCTCTGTTTCATATACAAACCTATAAAAATAATCAATTAAATATGAAAAAACTTTTTCAATATATTCACAATTGTACAAATATTTTAAATTATTTGAATTTCGTTAATTTATAGAATTTATAGAATTTCGTTAATTTATACCTCAAGAAAATGTTACTGATTTGTTTGCGTATGAAGGCTCTAAGACCAAGGAACTTCCCATAAATACGATGCAAAACAGTTTTCAAAAAATCTCTTTCCCTAGGATCCTCTGAATCAAACAATTCCAGTAACTATAAACATTAATAAATATATTAGATATTATTATATATTAAATTAATTAGATTATTTTATATGAAAATATTATTTTAAATTAATTTAAATTACAAATTATACCTGTAAAACAAATTTTTGGTCAATAACTTTTTTGCCAATTGTAGGTTGAAAATCTGAAGATTCAAGAAAGCGTAAAAAGAATTCATAAACCAACTGCAGATGGGGCCAGCTTGCTTCCAATGTTGGATCATCTTCTTCTGGATCAAAATCTGGAGTTTCACTAGGTGGTAATGTGCGAAACAGATTTG
>NW_006263543.1:1164478-1170231 GCF_000469605.1 Apis dorsata | reverse complement strand
TATATAATATAAATTTATATATATATAATATATAAATATATATATTTTCATATTACCATATTATATATCATATTTACCATTTTTATGATTTCAGGATATACGGGTTCTGTGAGAACACCTCGTCCAGCTGTAATGTATTCAACCAATTCATTGAGTGTACTACGTTTAATTTCTTTTCCTTTAAGATCCGCCATTGGATCCATAAAATCAAAGGTCACACAACATTGCCGAAGTTTTCGGATGAATAAATCTTCTTGCTCTGATGGTGTGACATCTGTAACATTTCAATAATAATTTTTAAATTCAATGTAATATATTTTTCATAAAAATTTTCTAGGTTAATTATATTGTTACATATGCTGTAATCTATTAAATTTTATTATTAGTCTTATTATTAGTAATTCAATTACTAATTTTGTAATTCGTAACATTCGTTCGAAACGTATCAATTTTCATCAATATAACGGAATCAATAGATCGTGAAAAGTCATTTTTCATTTGTTTATAGAGTCTATGTCCTCGGAATTAATTTCGAGCATTTCAATTAAATAAAAATCGAAACACGTTAGTAATAGATTTATTTTTTTCAAGTTGATTTAAATAATTGATGAAAAATATAATATTTTTTAAATTATATTTTTTTTCATTTATTTTTTTTAAATAAAAAAATTGATCTTTTTTAAATTTTAGCTTTTCATTATAAATATTTATGCTCTATAAAATTTAAATGAAAAAAAAAAAAAATATAGAAAAAATAAAAAATAATTATATTGAAATTTATTCAATATATTTTTTGTTATTTATAAATAAATATACAATTAAAGAAATTTTTTTATTTTATTTTGTACCGGCAAATTGTTCGACATTTTAGTTGAGGTTATATCAAGTGAGGTTATGGTTTAAACGACACGCGCGCACCATGCGGCATATACGCAATTATATTGGCAACATTGTAAACAAAAGTAATAAATTTCTTTTAAGAATATTCACGCGCTACGATAATTCTCTATCTATTTTTAAACATTAGATGTTATTATTTTTCTTTATATAAAATATATTCAATTTTTTTTACATAGATGTATCAAATATAAAATCATATATAAAATCACTAATGAAACAAAAGAATAAAAATATAATTATTATAACAATTGTTTGATACATTGATAATACAATGTTGAAAATATGATGAAATGATACAAAATGATTGATCTAGACAATGCAGTTATTCTATTGATGTAATATTGAAGGAGAATCTTAAATCATCTTTGAGTGTTTCTGATTTTGGCAAAAGTTTTTTTTAGAAATTTTTTATTTCAATTTCTATTAATTTTTTTCGTTTAATCACAAGGAATTTATTATAAAATTTTTCCTTTATTATAATTGATTTTATACTTTAACTCTGATCATTAATTATTCGTTTATTGATTTAAATGATTTTTATTAATTTACTCTACTTTGAAGATTCATTTATTTTGTAATTAAATCAATGCTTATTTTTAAAATATCTATAATAATTTTGATTCACAGTATCTTTGTTAAAAAACAAAATATAATTCGTGGATCTGATAGCTAATATTTATCAATTTAATCTTATCTAATAATATATTAAAAAACATTTTTTAATTATAGCTAATTTTTAATGTGAAAAAAAATTGATTTCTATCAAATACATAAGAAGTAATAATATTTTATTTAATGATAGCAATAAAGTTATGACTTAATTTATATTCATATATAATTAATATATAATCATAATGAAGAAATATAAATTGATATTCAAAAAAAAATTAATGAATAGAAAAATATTTTTTTTTAACATGGAAAGTTGCGTCGATATTCGATTTTGAAAAAAGATTAGAAAGAGAGTGTATTAACAGAAATGATATGATCTCATCATGATCATGCTTTGTAATCAATTTTTAATGATAAAATAGGTGTTAAATTATAAATTATTATCAACATGTCTACTTGAAAGAGAATTGAATGAAATTAGATGTAGTTTTCATTTATTGATAGAAAAGAAAGATAAGAATTAGAAAGCACAGAAGATTGTTTTTCTAGGTTTTCTCTTTTTCCATCCATCCATTAATCTCACTTTCTATTCATTTCTTCTTTGGTTTCTATCTTTTTTTGTTTATATTGATTTATTTAGATAATCGCATCACTATTCTTTTCTTGACTTATCTTATAGCTTTTTAATATTTTAATAAAAAAATAGTATTTGTTGCGACAAATTAAGATGAATCTTCTTTAGCTTCTTTTTTATTTTTATAATTGAAAAATTGAAAATTATATTATAATCCATAAATGAGATTGAAACAGAATGGTAAATTCATATTGTATGTTATGAAACATTTTATATGTGCATTTCCGATATAGCATGATTTGCATTATAAGTTAGGACAAGAAGATATATCGAATCAATAATTTAAAATTAACGATCAATAACATATAAATATAATATATAATATATTCTTGTAACTTTTGAATTCTAGATTGTGCTATCAAATAAGATAATTAACGTAGAAGGCCGTGATGTTAAATCAATGTCGCTATTTGCTTATTAAAGTGAACTTCCGCGATGTGATACTCTATATCCGTTTATTACGGAATCTGTAATCCTCGAAACAATCAAAGACAAATTAATTTAACAATATCCATTTAGGACAATTGATTTACAAATATTGTATTATATTAACGGATATTTTTTTTAATTTTTTTATTTTATAAAAAATATTTTTAAATGATTATTATGTGTATATTATTTTTTATTTATTTTTTCTTTCTACTTCTAATATATAAATAATATAAGTTCTAATAACTAACTTTACTACTTATATTAATTATATAGAGCAATAATCTGATACAACAATTCAAATGCAAAAATGCATTATCTAAAAAAAAATAATTCATACTTCAAATTCTATCGCCATTCGATTATTTCACATTCGACCATCAAGATTCTTACATCAAGAAGATCGTCAAGTAATTGAAAATGATCCAGAGCACAAGGCACGAACGAATTAACGGTGTACTTTCGTTCGACTCAATGGAAAAATGTGGATAGCAGATGGTAAAAAGCAAAATGAGAAGAAGAAAAAGAATAAAGAGAAATAAAAAGAAGAAAGCTACACAAAGAGGGATAAAAAGAAACAGAAGTAAAATCTTTTCAACCGTTAAGGTTGAAATGATGTTCACAGGCAAATGCAAGGAATTACAAGACTATACTCAGTTGTATAAATTTCATGCGCACTCAAATTTCATGATCGTGATCATAACCGAATAGTATATATAAGTTATTAAAACATTCTATAGCAGAGATCGTCTTAATTGTTAATCGGAAAACAAATACCACGACAACACAGCTATGTAAGCTTTTATTTAATAATATTATTCTCTTCAATTAACCTGGCCTCATTTATATTGTTTCGATTTTACCAGATTTTACATAATTGCATTGTATTACATTGTATGTAAGAGAGCGAAGATATAATTGATATATTATGTGAATATACGATAAATGAATGAAATTTTGAGGCAACAATTTGACCGCAATCACAATATTAAAATATCGTTAAAATGAACGGTAAAAATAGGTTGATAGGTGACTCTTGACGCACAGTCTATGAGCTTCGAACATTACTCTCGATTTCCAATAACTAACCAAAATTATATTTAATATTTCTCTCAATTATACATATACAGTTAGAAAAAAAATAATGTATATACATGATCAGAATGTACAATTAAAATAGTATAAATTTTAATTAAATTTTTTACGATCATATAATCGTGATAATTATACGCTTATATTATACTCCAGAGACCGACTTGAAACGTATATTTCGTAATTCATGATCACAGCCTATGCGTAACAAGTGACCTGTAAATAAAAGGAAATATATTGACGATCTTTCGACAAAATACAGAGAACACATGAATTTGGTTCAAGTCAAAATTTCCATTGGAAATTATCTACGATTCTCGGATGATGAACACGGATACAACACAATCAATTACAATCTACTTATTGCGAACGTGTAGCGTATAAAGTATAAGTGAAATCGTCAGCTGAATATTCCGGTTATGCGACCTTGTGAATACATTTAAGTAACGCGGGTAGTAGTTGTACAACGAGACCGATGTTTTTGGTATGACGAAAAAAGAAGGCGAAAACATAGAATTAGTTTGGCGCGACTAGTAACTTGCCGATTTGATCGCGTTGTGAATTGATGTTTCATTGATAAATTTTTTAAAAATATTATTAGTTCTGACTACTGATAGTATACAAAACTGTGTATATTTTTTTCTTCTTATTTTTTGTTATAATATGTATAGAAACCTTGACAGATTCCATTGAAGAAAAAAAAAAAAAAATAAATAAAAAGAAAGCAATAAAGAAGAGATAGATATAGAGGTGGCTGAAGAGCGAAGAAAAGTATTCGAGCAAGAAAGTTTGTTTGGTTTATTTTCAAGTCAGTCAATGAATCGCGAAATAATAATCGTTGTTTTCTTTATGTAAGCGGACAGCTTCGATAATTTCGTATATTTCCATCCGCAGCCACGACAAGAAAGAAGACCTCGATTATTTCGCTTCATTTATTTTCGGCCTCGGCAAACGCCGACCGTTCCACTGGCAGGCATTCTCGGCGTAATTAAAAACAGGAAACTTTTCTAGAGAGCGATGGTATATACACGTCGACTGCCGTGGAATTGCCGGACAGACGAAAATAATCGGAAGCGCTTCTTCATTCCTGTCTCTATCGTTCGTCGAACCTCAATCACGATTAATTGGTTTTGCTTTATCGATGTGCGCTACCTGCACATAATTATTTTCGGAGAATGGATCCACATCGATTCAAATAATTTTGCTTTCTATCATATTAATAAATTTATCAAATTATGCAATTGTTCTCCTCTTCTCTTTTCCAATCTATGCGATACATATGAATATGATAGCGATAACGCCTCAAAAGTATGCTATCGTAAAACAATAGAAAAAAGAAAAGGAAGATCATTAGAAGGAAGAAGAAACGATCGCTAAGTGCCAAAATACACGCATCAGAAGCGAAAGAAGGAAGAAAATCGTCAAGATTTCGAGCGTCACGAATGACGACATCCGTGTCTCTTTGAAGAATTGACACTGTGCCCAGAATCAGCGATTTGTGATTCGTCCAAAACATAATTAGGATTTCGGCAGCGCCACGATGACTCCGGCACGCGGCATGTCATGTCGCATGTCGGAAGTGCGATTTTATTATCCGTTATTAGCAGAGATCGAGTTTGTACAAACCAGGGTCATGGGCCTCTTGTTCTAGATTAAATGAAAATATCTACCATTGTTTTGGAAACAATCTTATTTTATCGTGAATAATTTTTTTTTTTAATTTAAAATCAAATTTTTAATCTTTAATTGTAATATTTTTGTTCTTGAAACCTAATAACCATTTTCATAAATAATAAGATCGTGAGAAGTTTTATCTGATAATCTTAAAAATTAAAAATTAATCTTAAAAAAAAAAAAAAAATTAGGAACGTAATAGAAAATTTAAAGTGCGAAAATAATTGGTGCCAAAGGTTCCAAAGTTAGAATTATGCGTCGCCGAATTACGTGCACGATCATCTAGCATGTATGTATTTATAATTTCATTCATAACTCGGGATACTTTCACATACTCTTGCCGTACTATACGTTCGTGGCCTTGCAACATGAACGTTGCTTTTACGACTATTCGCCCACCGCGCACCATTCT
>NW_006263543.1:1163271-1164298 GCF_000469605.1 Apis dorsata | reverse complement strand
TTTTTTTTTATTTTTTCATTGAAAATTAAAATCAAGAATGGAAACTTAATTTATCGATAAATCAAAAAACAACGTTTTAATGTCCATCAACGTCGTAATGTGTTTCGATGAGAAACAAAAATCAAAGAAAACCAAGAGAAACAAACAAGAGAAGAAGACGGTCTTGAAATCATGTCACGTGTGTACAACCGGTTCTTACTTCATCCAACTCCGTTGCCTCTTACTCAAAGTTCACCAAGGTAAAGGAACAAAGGCGATCGTAGGTCACGGAACAAAAGAAATGAACGTTAAAGGAATACCGAAGACGATCCATATACTCGATCCTCGTCTTCTCCCCTTTAACGATTGTCACCGAATACTATAACATAATTCCGCAACAACTCGGAAGTGAATATTTTATTTATAAACGAAAAAAAAAAAATTTATCCAAATTCAAATTAACACGAATCAAAAACGATTTTGAATTACAAAAATTTGTTTAAGGGCCATTTTACATTATTCGCTTAAACACACTACAATCTAGTAGAAACATTTGCGGAAATGTTGAAACAATTGTGCTCCTCTCTGGATTAACTCGCGAACGCGAAAACACAAAAACATATCATTGCTAAAGCGATGTACAAACACTACAGAAACAAATCACAAAATGTTAAAACACGCTTAAAAGCAATGTTTTAGTCGAAAATGACATCAGTATTATAGCGATTCAAAAACTATTCTGAAACTGCCATAAACACGCAGATTCGGTATGGAGACTACTTTCGAGGAGACTAAAATAGAGGAATGGGGAACAAAGTGAAGGAACAAACGTTCAAGGATCGAGAAAAAGCAAAGTGTCATGAGCAGCGATGATCGAGAGAGGAAGAAACAGAAGGCAATCTCTCGGGGCGTTGTTTTAATATTCTCGAAGAATGGAAAGGAGAGGGAAAGAGGGCGCGTGAAATCAATCGAAGGATGGATGATCGTAGATCTGAAATCGAAGGTGAAGAGACAAACGAAGTAATTTGTGGTTTAGTTATGGTTTCAG
>NW_006263543.1:1156118-1163137 GCF_000469605.1 Apis dorsata | reverse complement strand
AAGAAGAAGAAGAAGAAAAAAGAAGGAAAGAAGAAAAGAAGGAGGAAAGGATAGAAAGAAAAGTTCGTGTACATAGGAAGAAAGAGAGAAAGGAAGGAAGGAAGGAAAAGAGATAGAGATAGGGGGAGAGAAGGTAAAGGAGAGCGTTCGAGGCAGCCGGTCGCCGGCATTCCGGATCAATACTCCCACCGCCGTCGCTTCTCTGGGGATTCGTTGGGTGGCCCGGCTCTTCTCTCTCTTTCTCTCCCTTTCTCCCTCTCCTTTCGCCTTCATCCTCCCTCTATCTTTCCATTTCGTTCTCCTTTTCCTCCCATTTTCCGCCTCCAGTAAACGCGTATATTGGTGATTCTCCGATTCGATTCTCTATCCTTCTTCCAACTTTTTATCATTGTCGCATTCGATTTTTCTTCCCATCACTCACTGATCAATTTATATATGCGTACGTTTTACATATTGTACATATCATCCCTTTCTTTTATCTCTTTTTTTTCTACGGATTACGAATACATGGAAACAAAGTGATATTAAAAAAGTTATTAAAAATCAATGGAACAAAATTAACACGTATTTATAGCGTATCTATAATGTACTTATTACACTTTCAGGTTAAAGATGAAAAAAGATTGGCGCGTCTTTGAGCGATATTGTTTCCTCCTATCGGCTTTCTCCGTGTCAATCCGGGAGGGAACTCGATCCTCTGGTACACCGCGGATGGGGAGAGCCACTCCGGAAAGTGATTCCGGTACGCGAGAATGCGCCAGCCGGATTTGATGCGTGCCGTTGCGTAATTCTCATTAGCAGAACGAGACGACGTAACGCGAGACCGTATCCGAGATCGTTCATAAAGGTCGACGTTCTGATGATGTCAACTGTGCGTCCTGCGCTCGGTACGCTACACGTTCCTCGATCGATTCCGCGATTCAACCCCCCGCCAGGATCTGGCTTTGCCGGCACTTTATTGCTTCGGCACAGTTAACTAACTGTCTCGTTTGCGCGATACGTGATCTCTTGCGAATATATGCGGGTAGAAAATAATTTTTCCAATCCGTTCTGCGATCTGGGTTCGGCAGAGTTTACTTTGGATTATACATATACGGATTTGATGAATTCCATCGGTGACCGTCGTTCCTTCGCTGGATATCGAGTTTCACCTACTTCCAGAAACTTCTTCTCCTGGGAAATTGTTTGTATTGCTTGTTAATTCTGTTGGATCATGATATATAGAAGTCAAAGTTTGCTCAAACTTGTCTCTTAAAGAAGAAAGTGAAACTAGTTGCAAGTATTTATGATGCAGAGATTTGACATTTTTTTCGCACGGTGTAAGTTATATTCCTTTTGGAACAAAAATTTTTACACTATGATAATCCAAATAGTATATCTGTTACCTGGCAAATTTCATAGTTTCATCTAACGCGAATTATCGAGTGTAAAAAAGTATAAAATAGGAAATGCCTTGCCTCGAGAAAGGTAGAGCGATAGAACAACGGTAGACAACAGTGGTTTGAAAGGCATCGTTGAAAGATATCAGAACAAAGAATTTCGCAAACCTCCGTCTGCACTTCTGTTTTTTTTTCCCTCAAAGATCGTCGCCGCGGCGCGAAGGGAATCCCTGACCTTCTTTAATTAGAAAAGCAACGACAAAGTTAACAGGCGAGAATCAACGAGGCTTGGCCACGACGATTCTGAGAAACGGGATCGAGGAACGTGGCGTGCAACGTGGCGTCGATCACTCTATTAAGATTCTCCTCTATCAACGCTTCTTCTCCTTCCAACCTTCTTTTCTCCTCCTCTTCCTCTTCCTCCTCCGCTTCTCCACTTTTTTTCTCGAGGACAATTAAGCATCGTCTGCGGTAGCGTAAATGTGACACGTAATTTCTTGGTGTAACAATCGAACGATCCTCATTCAGATTCATTATTGGCTACGATCTACTCCCGATAATTGTTCGTAAGAACGATGATAATATAATGAAGGAACGTCGAACACGATTGTCGTCTCGTTTTCCGTTAACGAGCATCGTTTCATCCTCGGTTGTCGATATTATATGTATTAATTTCGTTCACCGACTTCAATATTTTCTGGGATATTGTTTAATTAATACCTTTTTAACTTTATTTTTTTTTCAAACGAACTTGATAAAAAGAAATCGAGTTTCATTGAAGTTTCTGGATGATTAAAGGAGGCTTGAATAATCCTCGAGCACCGACGACCCGTTTATCCCGAAACGAAATATTCAGAATTATAATTTAAACATGTTATGATTTTTTAACGATAAAACATGGCTGCAAAGAAGCATGTTTTTTGCAGCCCAATTTATGATGAATAAAACTATAGTATCTTCTTGTTGCCTAGAAAAAAAATTACTAAAAGTTACGAAAATGATCGATAATTACATTATACCATGTATTTTTATAAAAATTTACTTCGAGATAACTCTATCCACTTTTATTCCTCTTGTATTTCCCGTGTATTCTTTAATAATATCGATACGAATCAAGGTGAAATCATTTTAAACCGGTCGAACTCTGTATTTCTGTTCTCCCTTTTGATGTTATTCTTCGAAGAACGGTCAACCGCGATAATCGCATTTAATCGCTGCATAATCGTAAAGGTGTAATGCTCTCTCTCTTTCTCTCCCTCTCTTTCCGATCATGGCTGAAGGGGACTCTCCTTGTTGAAGGAAGTGTCCCTCCCGTTGTCGTAACAAGCGTCATCACTGTTAAGACATTGCTCTTTCTCTTCGATTACATAATCCTTTGAATACACCAAAACATTATGAAACAAGGACTTAGAAATTTGCTTTCTTTTTCAATCATTTTTACGAATATGTATTGTACAATATTATATAAAATAAAAGAAACTCAACATATAGTTTATCGTTTTCATACATATGACGAATATATGGCAATCTGCCGTTCCATGATAGAACATTATTGAAGCTTGTCGTACGACGTTCGTAAAGAGATATTCTAAAGGAAAAATACCACGAGGTGATTAATTAGCGAGCATCGAAAAAAATTAGGACTCGACACTCCGAACGATTTAACCGATTTACTTTGGAACGCGAGCGAGGTACTAATTAAAATTTCCTCGTCGGATATCCTTCGAGACAAACGTTTCGTGTAGATGCCAACTAGATAGCGGTTAGCTACAGTAATTGAATTTACGATGATATCTCGTAATCAGTGAGGTATCAGTCTCTTATCAGAAAAGTTTATTTTATACCAAAGATTTTCGATACTTCACCGAGATAATAAAGTTAACTAATGTCTCGTTATCGACGCGTTATCACTTCTTATGTCTCATAATAGTCACATTTAACGAGATATTGATGAAAATTTTAACGATTCTTACGAAATAACGTAATAAATAAATAATAAAATAATTCAATTCGCTACTAGTGAAATTCGAACTTGAAAAAGTGATCGTAACTGCTTTGATACACAAGAATGATTTTCATTACAAGGTAAATTAATAAATGGCCGTTAAAATCAGAAATCTCAAGGATTTCATCGATTTCACAATTGAATTGTTACCACGTGATTTTTTTTTAAATTTTTTTACGATTATAGCGAAGAAAAGGATCCTTGACCCCATGGTTAGTTCTACTAGGTTTTTCCGAGTTGAGCATGTTGCTCGGCCAATAGACTTGGATCGAATCCAATCTTTGATTAAGGAAAAAGGTCTCGATCCTCTCTGTGAATAGTGTTTCACAGATGGACTGCTTCCAAGGAGGACCGCTACAATGGGCTGTGATTACGGAAGAAACGGACTATCGGATCTACGTATGGTTCGATTTCACGAAGGATCGAGAACTGAATTACGCGTGAAAGATCCATTCTCGCGATAAAATCGCCGTTCTTTTGATTCGATCAATAATAAGGAAAAAGAAATTAAAAAAAAAGAAGGAAAAAAAAAAAAAAAGAGAAAGAATATGGAGGTCGAATCTCGAGTTGGACTAGCTTCAATCAGCTTTTTGATCGTGATCAACGAACATCTTGGAAACGATCACGTTTGATGTCTACAACGAGTCGAGTTCTCGGGACACAATTGTATTTCCTTGTAATGTATTCAATGAACTCGTTTCGTGTTCCAATTACTCAGCACCGGCACATCTACATTTACACCGCTTTAGCGATCCTCTTGTACTTTATTTAATACCAATTAAATTTCTTGCCAACTTTTTCGATGTAGAACTCGGTTTAATCCTATTCGAGGTACATATAAAAAGCACGTATACAGAATTTATTTGAATTATTCCAAGATACAGGTTATTACGCAAGGACACGATCGAGAATCACCTTGCCCCTGGCCAGTCAGCGCCCTCTACTCGGAGGAAGGGATTTACGAGCTCGAGGAACGTAAATCGGCTGTGCATACTCGTAAACTACCGCCAAGATCTATCGGACGATCTTCTCCATCTATTATTCCGCTTCGTTTTAATATGGTTTCAGATGCAGACCGGTTCATCGCCACGGATGAAGCTGTGCGTTTAATCCTTGAGTAGACAAAGGCTCGATAAATCATTCAAGGATCGAGATTTATTTCTCAATTTTGCAAATCGGTCGCACGTGTTCACGGATAATTTAACACTGAGTAATTTACGAAAAAAAGATGAAAGCGATAATTCGTATTAACTGAAGATTACTTAAGGATGCTCGATGATTTTTCGCCGTGAATCACGCGTGTCGTTAGTCCCTCGAGGAACATAATTAGCGCCTACATCCCGTCTTTGTTCGTGAATACGAGTTGCTAATGCAGATTTTTAATTGCTTTCTTTTACCGCCTCAACTATCGTTTTTACATTATTACAATATTTCGAGAAATGGAACGAAGAAATGTAAGAAATCAAGATAATCGATACAAGCGACAATTCACTTAATTTCTTATTGTCAAGAGAGAATATTCGTTCGAGTAACAAGATGACGATAATTCGATAAAACAATAAAACAATACAATAAAATAAAATGGCAAAAATGATCAATAATCAAGTTTGATTCTTTCGAGATAAATACCAAGAAACGAAATACGAAGGATAGAAATTAAAGATGCAAAATGCACGTGGTTTCGAATCGTTTCAATCAATTAAGAGATTAAAAATTCTACGTAGTTCCTGTCTCTTTCTCTTTTTCTTTCATCATATTCTCTGAACGTGAGATTTTGCTGACGATTGCGCATATACATGAACAGGGATTCTGCCTACACCGACTCCGAGTTAAGTCGACGAGCGTGCAGTTGCAACTGCACTCCAACTCGACCAACAACTGTTGGATATCGGCTTGACCTCGACAATGACTCACCGTCAGGTCACCGTGCTCTGACCGTTTCTCCGTCACCTAGGATTTTTCTTTCCGCTTCCTCTGCATATCTACTCTTATGCACGTTCAAACGATACTCTTCTATCGATCTTTACTCTATGTACAATCCATATTTACGTATTTCTATATACCCAAGAATTTCAAGTCATTGACATGGCGTTAATTTTCAATGATCTGTCTATGTACATAATGTCGTAATCGTCTCGTCATAATGTTTCGCGTACATTTTAATTTGATTGGATCAAAGGAAAAGATCAAAAGTATAAAACTTAATTTTTATCCGATCAAATCTTGAACAAATATGTATATGTAAT
The DNA here is from genome assembly GCF_000469605.1 of Apis dorsata. Taxonomy (NCBI): domain Eukaryota; kingdom Metazoa; phylum Arthropoda; class Insecta; order Hymenoptera; family Apidae; genus Apis; species Apis dorsata. The sequence goes on along the minus strand of NW_006263543.1, from coordinate 1,157,507 downwards.
ATGGGAAATTTCAAATCAACCACGTACTATTGCGATACTTTATAAATTATTGATGCAATCGTTTTCGTTTTACCTTTTCAAGTATAAATATAGACACATAGATCATACAATTTGTTTTTTCTTTTAATCTATTTGTACAAAGTTCTGTATCTCACGACTCGTTGATAATATCAATAAAACGAAGAAAATTCTGTGTCGATCGAGAAAGGATGATGCAAGAATAGTGCAAATGCTTATCCATACGAATAAATCAAGTTGATCGATAGAAGGAATGAATCGAATGATTATTTCAATTTTCCATTTTTTCAACAAGACAAGAATTGAAAAATATTTACAAGAATATTTTTATATCAATGTTTTTTAATTTTTTGTGAAATAAAAAATATACGAACAAACAATCTTTTTTCTCGAAAGAATCTTTTATTCTAATAATTATCATTTAATCCAATAATCTTTTATTCCATTTTATTCTAATAAAAATAAAAAAATAAAAAATAATCATCACGATCCAATTCTAACGTTAAACCAAAATTTTGTCACACAATGAGCAGTCCCTCAAAAGTATAAAAACACGCGCATAGAATGTCGAACGAATCGAGTCCAATTAGTGGAATGGCAAAGAACGTTAAGCGCCGCGACATTCGTCGTCTCTTTATTCACGCGTTCCTCTCCTCGATGCCCCCTCGTGGATGCACTCGTCGCTTTTCGCGCGATACTATTCCCCTCTCTCCTCTGTTATTAGCGACAGTCTATTTTATAACTCTCGTCAATGTCAATGCCAGAAATGCATTCCGTAAGATTCTTTCGAGCGTTTACCGACCGAAACAAAAAAGAAAGAAGAGGGCAAAGACGAGAGAGACGTAAATCATTCTATTAACATAATTATTGCGAAAGATTGCAAGGAGATGCATAGATATTCTCGTATGTAAACTCGATGCAAATTGTTGTAGATTGCCGACAACGAGCGCATCGTCGAGATCGATCGTTGAATGGTATTACGTGGCCGTATCTGCATTTTACTCGAAAATCTTGAATTTTTCGGAAGAAACGGGTTAAAATGGTGCGAACCAAAATACAAATATCGATCATATAATGTGACGAGGTAAAACCGAAGATATGGGACTACTCCAGATATTCGAACGAGGTTAAAAGGAATTTAGTATTTATGAACAACAATATGCACGAAGTCATCGATATACAAGAACAGACTCAAAAGGAAAAAATTTATGAGCGTGTTTTATGATTCAAGATTAAGAGGAAAGGAGACAAACAGATGAGAATTCGAGAACGTTTCACGTTCGAGGTACAACAGCCTCTTAATCGAATAACAGGTGTTCGAAATGGCCTCCAAGACTGGTTTACGTCGATATTCAGTATCGTTACGTCCAA
>NW_006263543.1:1136918-1155902 GCF_000469605.1 Apis dorsata | reverse complement strand
AAAAAAAAAAAAAAGAATAAAGAAAAAAATATCGTAATAAATATGATGTATTCAAGTTTATTCGTTTCTAGAAGAGCTTAAAACTTGTCTTACGTATAATTCATGCTCGTAGATTTTAAAAATGATTTGTGTATTTTGGAAACAGGAACTGATATTTATTGCATTCTTATTTTCAATTTGTGATACAAGATACGCTTATATATATATTTAAGCGTGGCTTTATTACTTATCTCATACACGGAAACAAATATAATTGATCTTGAAGGCTTCTCATTGTTCTTTGTGCACCGTAAGCGTCATGGCATTTTCATATTGACAACTTCATTGCATTTCTCACATTTTTGTATTTGAATGAAAACTGCCTTTCATTATTCGTAAACAATATCATTTGTAAAATTCTTCTGCAACATTTGTCATCGATATAAATAAAAAAAAGGAAATAATAAAAAAAATAAAAAAACAAAAAAAATATAGTAAATATGTGGTAGAGAGGAGATAACAGGCAGCATGAAAAAACACGCCTACGATAATTAAAAGCTTAAATGCATCACTCAAATATGTGTTCAAATTATACCATACATCGTCTTTTTTTTTTTTATATCTATGCGATTCAAATGTTGCGCGTTACTAAATAAACAAAGGAGAAAAACAGAATAAAAGTGAGAGACAGGGGACAAAGAGAAAGAGGGAGCGAAGAGTCTGAAACAAGCAAATAAAATCCACGTTAAGACGTTAGGCAAACGAACCGCGTTTACGGTGTAAACGCAGCTTAACGATCGACGCCGTGCACGGAGCAAGCTCGCCCACTCTCATCGGCCGGAAAACTGCTTTATCATCCTCCTGCACCACGATGATCTTGACAGTGACCGTAGCGATCAATGGCGCCGTCAATTAGGCGAATCGCGTACTCGAATTTATGGCTCAGTGGACAACAATGTTTGAAAACGGCAAATCAGGCGTGATTCTGAAAATCTGTTAACCGTGATCTATCAATATTTTTTTGAATAATCCTTTCGTCCTATTTTGAATCTTCGTTCAAATATTTGATTTAACTGAAATTTTATTAAACGACTGATTGTTCACATGCAAATTATATTTGTTTTGTGTTGCGTAAAAGTGAGAACTCGTCATGAAGAATTATGTGGAAAGCTTGAACAAGATTTTATTGCGAACGTTTAAAAACAAGATTGACAAAATCGATATTAAGAAATATTTTTCAAAAATATAACATATTTTCCAAGAAACAAATTGAAATATTTATTTTTAGAAAAATCTTTTGAAAAAATTTGCTGAAAAATTTATAATAAGTAGACGCTTCGTTAACTATTGTAATCGAATTCTTTATTTCTTTGAAACTTATCGGGAAGAGCAAGTCTGTTTATAATAAAATTAATGTATGATTTTTATTTCGTCTGCACAAAGCGAGATTCGAAATCTTGATGATCGGAAACAAGATGGATCAATTTATTGCAAATCTACCGAACTAAATTGCATTGAAGAAAGTAGAATGAAAAATGACAAATGCTCATCGATAATCGTTAAATATAGTATTGTTTCAAATAAGTTTCGAAACATAAAAGTTTCATTGGTTTACTGAATGATGCAAACCGAGTTTCACCATGTGGAAGGAAGAAAGCGTAAACGTTAAATCGAACGGTTAGGTAGACAGGGCGTCAGAATCCGTGAGAACCCTCCTCTCTCCCCTCCCAGGAAACCGGAAGTATACGAAATTAGTCCAATTTTGTGCGCGACAAGTGGAAAAACGTTGGCCATTGGCGACTCCATTGCTGTTCTCGAGGGCACACGCGTGCCGCAACGAGAATCCGCTAGGTGACTCGCGTGTGTATTCATCGCTTGAACCCCGATTAGCCTGCTAGAGGGCCTAATAACAAGTAATACCCTAGTCGCGTCATCGAGCTTAAAGAGATTTCGCAACAGCTCGCGATTTCTTATGTGTTCTATTTGACTGTCTATTTGCTTGCTGATCTAACATCCTAATATCGGTGAATAAATTACAAACACCCACTATAGATATTGATTATATATCGTTTTCCAATCAGATATTTTCAGATAAAATGTTACGATCAACAGAATTGCAGAAAAAAATATCAGTTGAAATCAACGATAAACATTTATATGTACGTGACACGATGAAATGAAAAACGAATGGCGTGTTTTCTACTCGGCGATAAATCTGTGGCTTCTTATCTGTCAACAGAAGATTACCACGATCGTTTGGCGATGTTGTAACAGCCTGACAGTACGGAATGAACGGACATTGCTAGACATTTCTCCGATGAACGAATACATCACGTGATCTAAACATATGCGTTCTCCGAACGTCATTGCTTCGATTCATGACTTGTAGATACATTCAGCGTGATGTTTTTCAATTTAACTGAGATTTAGATGTTTTTATGTATATATTATTCATATACACGAATTTTAATTTAATATAATATAGTTGATGTATGAGCCAGACTATGTTTGTAAATAAATATATAAATACATATAAATCAATAAGCGAATCTATTTTCATTTCGTTGATTTGTCACGAGTTAAATTGAAAGACTTATACAATTCTTGACGCACAAAAAAATATTTACACAAAATAACTCGTAATTAAAATATAAAGGAACTTTTCTAAAGGTCATGTATTTTGATAGGTTTAGAAAGTTTATATAGGTTTAGAAAATTTATCAAGATTTTAATGAAAATCATCTCTATTTTTCGATCAATAAAAATTAATTTAATTTATCTAAAAATTTCGAGAACGAAAATATAATAAAAGTTTCCCTCTTATATGTCCAGGTATCTTAATGATTATAATTTTAAAATACTTCGGCTGTTGAACAACGCGAACTCGTAGGTAGACACATTGGCTGCACACCTACGTATTTCTAAATAAGTCTTATTCGTAGGTTGGTTGCAGTATAGAAGCAAAATTCATATCTTCTTCTATCTATTCGAAGATTATTATTTTGTATTATTATCTAAATTCGAATCTTTATTGACAGAGAAGAATACAATGTTTATATGATGACGAATCGAATATGTTTCTATTAATCTTTTTCGCAATATTACCTACATACAGCTATATATATCAATATTATGAATAAAACTATACTTTTCATTATTAACAAATATTTACAATGAATATATATCAACACTTCTAGGATATTCTTAAATATTGCAATCACTGGCAATTTCTCCTGAGTACATAATTTCCAAACACATTTGCCCGCTTTGGTCTTTGCCACAGACTCTATGCAGTATATAAATTCAGCATGAAACTGAACTATCTTACAATCTTACTGACAAAGTATTGCGATATAACACGTACTACATAGATAATTTTAATGATAGTACATATAACTTTAAATTAATAAAGATCATTTATTTGTTTTCCAAATAAATTAACCTTATTGATTATTAAATTATCTTTCTTCAGATAATTGTATGCATGTATTCTTTATTTTGATTTTTGTTCTTTAACCAAAAATTACTCTTCCGTGAAACATGTGATATCGCGTGTATCGATACGTAAACGCATAGCACGTACGCATACAACACTCGAGCGGAAAACACGTGCATATAGGTTATGTACGCGGCATGCAAGAAAGAGATGGTAAGAGAAACCGCGTAGAAGTAAAGAGATAGGAACAAGTGTAAAGAGGAGGAGAAAAGCAGAGAAGACAGTAAGCTAGTGAATGCGTAACAGAAAAGGAGAGACTATAAGGACTACTGCCGTTTTATTGGCAGAGGTGAACGACACTGCCTACTGCAAGGTGGATGCCTGTATTTCGCATAACCACTCGTCGTTGGAACGTGCCATGAGTTTATGGGTCACTACCTACTGTTTTCAAGCATCTTCTTACGAAAATAGTGTGAATTCGTTGAATTAAAATTATATCAACATTAATACATAAACACAATATAAATTATATCGATGAAAATTGTGAAAGTTTATTTTTCCTTTTTTATGTTTTATTAATCTGTATCTTTTACTTATAGAAAAAATCATTTTTGAAATAATATAATTTTGTCGTTTGCAACATTTCTAATAAACGCCGACATTTTAAAAGCTAACCTTTATGCTAAAATACACTTAACATGAATTTCCTAATGACTGATTTATGTTAATAATCGCATACATTTCATTTAATTAAAATATATATACGGATTTTTTTGAAATTATTTAAATGATACTTTCTGAAAATCAACAATTCATTCAATATATAACTTCCAATTGCAGAAGATAATAAGCTTGTACAGGTTATGTAAGAGTAATTTGAAGGACGAACAGCAGGGGAACGGCCTAATCAACAAGAGTAGAGTCAGAATTTGTGATTAATTTTGTAGTTAACATTATAATTTTGTATAATAATTTGATGAAATAAAATCTCAAATAGAATAATATATAAAAAATACATGATGATACTCACATGAGTGTTAATTTATAAATTTTAATTTTCAATTCATATAAAATAATATAAAGTTATGCTATGCACGATAATATCAACATTTCTAATTGAAGTTTCCTAGAATTCACTATTGTATGATATAAAATTTTTCTATCTTTTGTGACTATCGACAGTACACGAAATTTATATTGCAGGAAAATCGGTCGAGTAACGTGAACTGACCTCTGCTTTGCCGCTCCTCATCGATTTTCTGAACATACGTCAATACGAAGTACGCCAGACAAGTATTCACAGAATTAAATGCTATTACTTTTTAAATATTCGATAAATAAAGATTTCTATCATCTTATATATAGTAATTATATTAAATGTTTAAGAAATAAAAATATTTTTAACAAATGTGCTTATCACTAAATATTTTGAGGTTAACTACAGCAATTTCATATTATCTTTACATGGAACAATAATATATAATTACTAAAAAAACAATATTAAATTTGCATTATTTAATGTTTTATCTAACACTATATTAATATTATATCAATCATATCATTTATTTTTAATATATTTACAAAATTTATACTAAAAAAAGAATTTAATTATTTCAATATGCAAAAATGTGATACTTTGTAATTGTTTAATCATGCAATTAATAGAAATAATAAGGATCAAATAAAAAATAAATAAAATAGAATATTGAATATTGAAATCATTAATTATATTCATTTATAATTATAATTATAATATTTTTATTTATCATAAGAAAATATAATTTATTTATATATTGATTGCTCAATATTAAAAATTATAATAAAATATTTTGTCAATTGTATAATTGCTTGATATCAAAAATATTTGATTTTCACATATAATGTATAAATTAAAATCTATTTTCATAATAATGAGAAGATTTAAGAAAATATATATATATAATATATATGATATATTAAAGATATAAAATGACAAGTTCTAAGAATACATAACTTGCATTTTCAATTTCCAATATCATTGAAGATAGATTCGTTTGATTGTAGCACAGAAAGTTTATATTAAATTAAGCAGACGTATTTATATTATTATGTAATATCATTTATATATAAATATTATAGTATTATATCTCACACTAATCATAATGTGAAAGATAATAATTGAAACTATAAATATATTAACTTTTTTGCTTTTCATTGTAAACATAATTATGTATGTATCTTTTATATCTTTAAATCTTAATAGATGATATAAAGCGAATAGCTTATCCTTTACTTATAAATATTATTTAAATAGATCATGATGAAAAAAAATATGAATACATTTATTAGTTCTCATTCATGAATCTTATCAATATATCTTTGTCACATGTGATTATGAAAATGTGAAGATTATATAAAAAAATAAAGTATAAGATCACAACTAACCTTTGAGCTGTGGTAACTGCTGAAGTTCAACATCTTGAGAGTTACGATAACGAGATGAACCCTGTGATTTCTTGGATTTCTTCTTAAGAGATCTCTTGGCAAAGGGATCTATCCGGTCCACAAAAGTCGCTGACGACATGTTGGGATTAGCAGAGGCACTGTAAGAACTGGAGGGAAGTGGAACGCTGGAGGCACTTTCGTGCCTCGGCTGCACTTTTTCGGCGTTGGACGCGACTAAAGAAGATTGCATCCACCCCGAGGAGGTCGCATTCCGTGTCGAGGAAGATGAACTCACTACACACACAAGGATAAAGCAACACTACACGATTACCAAGCGCACGTGGTGTACCTGAACACGGTAACCTACTGGTTCAGACGTTCCTGAAGTAGAGAGGGGTGAAAATTGATAGTAGTGCGTGCATAGCACGAGTTTTTCCGCGTAACAGAGCAACGTGTTAATCGACAAGGTTTGTCAATCGAAGAGATCCATTAAGTTCACAGTTCAATTAAAATTCAATGAAGAATTGTTAGCTCGTTTTTGTATCGGTTGAGAAAAGGGGCGCGATCGCTTGTTAGGCGTTGTCACACGCGAACGCACGCCCCGTCGTACGTCGAATCTCCCACCTACACCGTGCAACACAGAAGCGGCACCGTGTCTTTTCTCGATCGTATGTGGATTACGCGTTACCTGAAACCACGACCGATGATTTGGTCTATGGTTCAGTTCTTCGGCTTTTGCCGTTCAAACGAATATTTGATTCACGGTGCCGGAGACCGTGAACGGCTGGCAGGCTTACCGTACCGTGCCTGCGTGTCGGGTACCAAATCGCGAAAGAAGCACCGTTACGAAATAGCTTGTAGCTCGTCTACAAGCGGTTTTTCGTCGCGCGAAATCTATCTTCCACAAAATTATCTTCCTTCCGCACGCGGTAGCCACACTCCGCTCGCGCAGCTAAACGCACACACTCACTTAAACGTTGCGATGGGGGACACTGAGGCTCGAACAGCACTCGGCCGCCATCAGCTGCTCGGACCGACGAGCTTCTTTCATTTTTGCCGGAACGACCGACAGACCGTCAGGCGCTAAGTCCTGCCGAGACGTCTTCCAACATCGTACGTTTTATTACGCGCACACAAGTTACTACAATTTCGGCATCTACCGCACGTAAAATTTAAATTAAAAAGAAAAAAGGATCCTTGCACCGTCGCCCTCTTCACTTATTGAAAACCCGTCAAGAGGTGCCTTGTGTGCCTGAAAATAGTAATGTGCACTCGACAATCATCGGCCGGAGATTCCCGATCAAACACGAATACCAGCGAATATCCTAGATTGCGCCACTTTACGAATCTTTACCGTTTTGCCATAGCACTATTGCTTTTTCTTACTAGGAACATTTAAATTTGCAATTAAATAACTACATTATTAACATCATTTAAAACTATTGGTTAAAAATTATATTCCTTTTTAATGTTTTTGATTGATGTTTATTATCTATATTGATAATTCGTTATTAATTGCTTTCGTTTCTATGAACGTAGCTTAATATAACTAACAATATATTTTATAGTTGGTACTTTTATGTTAGAAAAATATGTTAGAAAAATAATTTATAAATTTGTTTCTAAAATCTTTTGATGCATTGTTACATTATATATTAATTTATATTTATAATATATATATATAATATCTGTATATATATATATGTATATGTAAAGTTATATTTTATATATTATATATTTTTATTTATTTCATAATTTTAATATTTTTTTTAAATTATTTGCACTTACATAAAGTCATTTTCTTATTTTATATATTATGTTTGTTGTTATATTTTGTATTAATATATATTTGTTATTACGATCCATAATGTTGTGTACATAATTGACAAATATCGTTACATACTTCATAGTTTACAAACTTTTATAAGTATCATAACACATTGTTAAATTTTAAAAACAAAGTGCTTTCTTAAAAATAGTGCACTTTTATTATTCAAAATAATAAATTTTGAAATTGACTAAATAAGATTAGATTATTATGTCATTATATTATATGGAATATAATTTATTATATTCGATATTTAACCTTTAAATATTTATATTATGTTGTTAAAGATAAAGTGTGTTTATTAATGTATATTTTGAAATTTAAAAAAACGCGTTATAAATTTCAAAAATATTAATAAATATTGTTTTTTCATCTAATTCTTCATGTGCTCTATACCAAAATCAAATGCTTTAAATTTGTTTACTCGATGTCCTGGGTTATATTGTGGAAGAGAATTATTATCAGATGGGAATTGGAGTGATTGTGGTGCATGTCCTCGAGGATTTAGAGCAAATGCCTCTTCAATATGTGTACCCTGTGATGATGAACCAATGCTTTATGATTGGCTTTATCTAGGATTTATGGCATTAGTAGCATTGGTACTACATTGGTTTTGTATTGATATGGTATCTAACCAGCGTAATATACCTAAGAAAGTGATTGCATTACATTTGTCTGCTTTACTGGAAGTTGTTTCTGCATCTCTAATTACTTTACAATTGACAGATCCTGTAGGTAGTTTTAAAGTTAGATCATGTAGAGCTATGAAACTTTCAGATTGGTATACATTATTACATAATCCTAGTCCAAATTATGAAGAAACTTTACATTGTACACAAGAAGCTGTTTATCCTTTGTTAGTAATTTTTTAATCAATTTATTTAACTTTATTCAATTTGAAAAATTAAATAATCATGTAATTATTCAATTCTTAGGTACACTATGGTGTTCATTTTTTATGCTTTAGGAACAGCTATTATGTTAATAATAAGACCAATTGTATCCAAGAAATTTTTACCAAGGCAAGGAAAATTTTCAATTTACGCTGCTCTTTATTTTTATCCTATTTTAGCATTATTACATGCAGTTGGTGGTGGTCTTATATGTAAGTAAAACAATTTAAAAAATTATATATTTTTACAAATTATTTAATTATTATTACAAAAATTATGTATCTCTATATTTTTAACAATTGTTTTTTTCAGATTATTCATTTCCATATATAACTATAATATTATCTGTATTATCTAATGCAGCACATTTTTCACTTAAATTAAATCAGGTAATATTTTTTTTTTTTATTATTTACATTTAACTATATTTTTAAATATTTAGTATAATATAATTCATGTTTTTATTATTAATTTTTATCTTTTTTTTCAGTCAATGAAAGCATTGTTATTAAGTTGTGTATCAGATATGAAAAATGCAATAGTCATTTTAGGTCACTGGCTTTTATATGGATATGGATTAATGGCTGCAGCAACTTTTCGTGGTTTTGGTATTCATCCAGCAATGCTTGCTTTAGTTCCTTTACCTGCATTGTTTTATATTCTTACAGCAAGATTTACAGACCCACATAAACTTCATATTGAATAAATATATATAATATATAATAATATATATTGTGAAACTGTTTATTGTTGATTTGATCATGACTAAAAAAAAATTCTTTTCTTAAATAACAAATGATGGGTTAATTATAGAATTTCTATATTTTTTTTCATATTTAATTAAATCATGCATATTTAATGATATTATTCATAAAAGCAGTACATAATTATTTATAATAAATATTATAATATATAATAGTATAAAGATAATAAGCATGAGATTATTATTAATCAATTATAAGTTTTTTATCTCATAATTAATTTTTTGGAACAAATGTTAAAACAATTGTACTCTTGGCTGATATAGGAACCTTATTAGAAGGTAATTTTGTTCTGTAAAGGAAAAGATTTTATTAAAATTTATATATATATATAATAAAATAATTTTTTAATGTCTTATAAATAAATAAAAAATAAAATAAATAACAATTATGAAATAATATTACCTTATTGTTTCGCCATCTTGCACATAATTAGGACTATATGCAATTATACTAACTTCTTCAGAAATCTGTGGTATTATAGAGAAATCCACGACAGTAGGTTCTTCTGCCGATTGATACGCTACTAAGTAACCAGGATTGCCGCTCTTTAACCTAAATAATATTTATTTAAATCAATATTTTTATGTACATAATAAGAAAGAATGATTGAGAGAATTGATCAATTTTCAAAAATGAATGATAAATTAATATTTTATTATTTGTTAGTAAAATCATTAATATTTGAAATTTTATTACTTTTACAGAAAACAGGTTTCATGCTATATGTTAGTAAGAACTCACCAACTTCTGCGTTGCATAGAAGGAAGCGTGGAACAGGGTAAATTGATCTTTGGTTAGTAAATTACACAGTACATTTGTGTCAATAATGTGAGATATATAATAGTATTTGAATTGTTTGAAGATTAAGTATACTATTAAAGCATAACTAAGATAATTATTTAGCATAATAGTAATTGTGATTGAACTCTTTTTGACATAAATAAATATTTTAATTACTTAATTTTATTTCTAAAAGATATATTTTAAAGATTTTATCAATTTTTTAATATTGTTTCCTTTATTATTATTGTTGTTGTTGTTGTTATAAGATTATAAAGATATATTATTCAGATTTAATGTATGAATGAAAAAAAATATTATCAATATTAAAAGAAAGAAAATATTTATATTACCTTGTGTATACAAATACACTTCCATTAATAGTTTTGAATAGTGTGTCTCCATAAAGGAATGTTAAGCTTTCTCGTGCTTTAGATAAAGTTGCAAAAGCATCTTTTGCAGATAAAGTATCATTCAATTTTAACACAGGTGTTCCAGGTAAAAGTAATATCATAAGTGTTAAACTGTCTGCTATATCTGCAGGCATTCTTTCTCTCAAACTATGTTTTTTGCCGTTGATCTAATAAATAATATAATATATACAATATGTAATATAATATAAATTTTATGAATATTTCAAATTAACTTACATCCCAAGCAGGCCAAGAAGTGAAATTAAGCCAATGAGAAATACCACGTTGTAAAGTTGTGGCATTTATACTGCTATCTGCAGTTGTAAGGAATAATGAATTTTGTGGGATATCAATTAGTCTTTTTTTTTCATTATAAACTTCAAGCATGTCAGTACCAATATCATCTTGAAGAGCAAAAAATCTGGAAAAATTTTTGTTTGAAACAAAATTATATATATTTATATATATAATATATAGTATCATGAAGGATAACTAACCCTTTATTTTCTGTTTCATTATAAATTCTTTCTTGCCATTTTGTTAAGATATCGACATTTTCTGGACGATCTCTTGTATAAGCATGTACTAAAGAATTATAGTTATCTGCTTCAGTAGGTATAACACTTCTGAATTCATCATGAAGATTTGGATCTTCAATTAAGTATTGAATATTAGCTAAACGAAATCCACTTATTCCTAATTTTATCCAATGACTTAAAATATCCTAAGAATTAATTGAAATGAAATATTATTAAATATATTTTTTGTATTTAATATAATATAAAAAAAAGAATAGAAAAATAATTTACAGAAAATTCTGCTACTACTGTAGGATTATTATAATTTAATTCAGGTTGTGTTTTATTGAATTGATGAAAATAATATTGTGCTCTTTGTTCATTCCATTCCCATGCTGATCCTCCATATACACTTAGCTAAAAGAATTTATATAATAATATATATATAATAGAATGTACTTTTTAATACAAATTAATTACAGTTCGAAAAATTATAACTAACCCAATTATTAGGTGGATTACGTTTTCCATCAGATGTTATCTTTGCATCAGCCCAAACATAATAAGATGAGAATGGTTCTTCTCTTTCAATAGAACGTTTAAACCAAGGATGTTCAATTGATGTATGACTTGGATCTAATTCTAAAATAATATATTGTTCTCTATCTTTTGCAGCTTTTATAAGAGCTTCCAAATCACTTAGAGTTCCTAATTCTGGTTTAATGTTTTTGAAATCTTCTGTTCCTCCTATTTTTTAAAATATCATATGTTATCTATCATTTATATTATGATAAATTATATATGATAAAAATTATATATGTACCTGTTAAACTTTCTTTAACTATGGAAGCAAGAGAAATTGCATCTATGTTCTGCTCTTTCAATATATTTAACAAAGATTCTACACCTTTTAAATCATGAGTATTTGTCTCAACAGGATCTAATTGGACAATAGAACTTCTCTCCCACCATTCTTTAGGTTTTGGTGCTGTACATTTTGGAGCCATTACCACAATAGCTATAGCACCAGCCAGCATAGCTACCCAAAGTAACCAAAAAGTAACAAATAAGAACCACCTTAATCGAATCCAAAATGGATCATTAGCAAATTTCATTAATTCTTCTTTTCCCATTCCGGACAGAGCTTGCTTAACTGTTTCAATATCAATTTTAGTATCTCCATTTTCAGAAATAAATTTTACCTATTTGAAATAATAATATATTATGTAAGAAATTAATAAATTTGATATGCAATAAATCATGGTTATTTTCCGAATTTTTTTATTCTAACTTTACTTTCTAGTTTTTGTACAATATCTATATAAGATGATGTAATAATAAAAAATATTTAGTTTCAAATAATAAATTCAGAATATTATAAAATATGGAATACATGAAATACGTGAAAAAAGATTAGAAAGTAATTTAAAATTCGAAAGCAAATTGATTATTTCTTATTATTGAACAAAAGAAATGATGAATAAATAAAATTAAAAATTAATGTAAAAAAAAAAAATATCAATTATTCTTGTACGAAACAAAAATAATAACGATAATAATAAAAAAGAGAAAAATAATTTTTTAATTATAATTATTTAATTATATGAAAATGGTACATTTTATTATTGATCGTGTAAAGATAAGACATCTTTCAAGAATATATTTATGAACATACCTCAGTCGTATCTTTTATAGGAGAAATTTTACTCTCATCCTTGAGCATTTTTTCGTGGACCCCATCATCAATCTCGTTTTCATTATTTGGTTTTCCCATTGTAATATTTTCTACTTTGTCTTGTCTAACGGTATCGTCGTCCGGTAACGCCTTGTATGTAGCGGTGGCGACAACTGCCGTTTCTTTCGCGTTCCCATTCGCTTCGACACTATCTAAATTCAACCTCCCACTCTCCATTATGATTATCGAACAAAACCAAGGTCGTGCTTGAATTATCTTATATGATGGGGATATGCGAAAATTCTTTTTTTTTAATGAACTTCTGATGAATCTTACGCACCCTGAGCTTCAAGAATGACTGAACAAACGCGTTTTAAGCCATGAAGATGTCTGGCTGGTTCTTATTCTCTTTTTGTCACTACACCTATTTACTTTACTACTACAAACATAAGGAACAAAGTAAAATCAGGGACGGCTATCCTTGGACCAAAATATTATAATTTCATAATTTTAAAATAAATAGTATTGAAATTTATAATACATTATAAAAATTAAAAAATATTTATAATTTTTTTGATATATTAAATAAATAATTTTTATTCAAATAAAAGTAGATAATTATATTAATTTGATAAAGATTTATATTTTCATATTGCATTAAAATATTTTGATAAATATTTTGATAAAAATTAAAAAAAAAAGAATAGATAATTTAAAAAATATTTTAAAAAATTTAAAATTAAAAATATTATTTTATATATAAAATTATTAAAAAAATTGTTGGAAATAATCGTTTTATATGGGGTTCTGTATTTCTATAGTCCAGTACTGATGTAAAGTCTCCCCTTTCGATTCAATGATTCCATCGACGAATAGAATACTTGCACGAAAGAACAGTGTAGAAGGTATATACATATGTGTGTGTGTGTGTGTGTGTATCTGTGTGTCTGTGTGTAATACTTATCGACATAATTTGTTTTTATTGGATATTTCGAAATTACAATTGAAAAATATTTAAAGATATTATTTTGGAAATATTCTATATCTTTTTACAATTTTATTTAACAGTAGTTCTATCTAAAATAAAGAACTAAATGATTATCTTATATCCTGTTAATAATACAAAAAATATACTATCATTATAAATCGATATATCGATTTTTTATTTATCGATTTATTCAGAAAGATTGGAAATAGGATTGTATATTATATTAATTCAAATTTTGGAAAGTTTACTGAAACAATATAAATTAAAATAATTATAAAACATGAAAGTAAAGATGAATAAAATTTATTATTTAAATACTTACTGTATTTGTTACATTTACAATAACTATATCCTCGGTATTGTGACATATTTTTGAAATGAAGCAGCAATGAGATAAAATGGATATAATAATTACTACTATTAACATTGCCCATAAAAACCAAAATATGCAGAGACGAATATTCATACATATTGGATCAATTGTATAATATTTAAAATTATCGCTCACTAATTCTGGAAAAAAGATTTTCTTTATATGCATTTAAACAAATATTTTTTTATTTTGTTATTCTTTAAATTTAAATTTTAATTCATCAACAATTTAATATATTTTTAATTATGATTTATATACGTACATTTTAATTTACGTTTTTAAATTGTACGCATAAATTATTATATATAATTTCGATCGATCGAATCTAGATTCAATATTTTAATTTACGAACTTCCGTTTTCGAATTGCACACGATATATGAATGCGCGAGCATATATGTTATGATTGGTTGAATTTAAATTTGAGATTTCATTCAAATATCGTTCTCTTACTGTACGCGTACTTTATACGTTTTGTATATAGTGATATCAAACCTGTGTCTTTTTTCTGTTTGGATCCGCCAAATTGTACAGCCTCATAAATCGATTTGTCACAAAAAAGGTGAGTAGTTTCTGCAGATCCCATTGTTTTGTATTCCTTTTCGTATTCTTCGTATTTTTCACTATTGTAACCAATGATTAGTAAATTTCTTGAAATATCGTTTTTTCCTTCGCACGTTCGTTTGCTTTCCGATTCGATAAAAATATTTGTGTTTACACTACTTAAATACGATTTAGGCTGACTATTAATGATTGGTATTACAAAACCAGACAATGAAGACGAATACGACATTTCTGTCCGTGATAAATATAGACATGAATAGATAGCAATTGAATGATAGATAGCAGTGAAATTTCTTTTGCTGCCCCTATTATTGTTTGTCTTTTGTGCTTATCTTATGAGAGATACATTTATTGAATGTATTTGCGTTTATTTAAACCCTGTTATTCTGATTAAAAAGGAATCTGTATATAAACGATAAACTGAATGACATAAATGTGATATTTTAAATTATAATGCACTATCTATAATCACAAATTCAATGAGGGATATATTCTTACTGTTTACGAGGCAACGAACTGTTTAAAATTTTTATTTTGCCTTACTTCACATTCATTTGCATTTCAAACAAATCGATAATACTTATATCGTTATTAAATATATAATTATACCAATGAAAATAAGATTTATTTTTTATTATAATTTATAATTTATAATTTTAAATACAACTCTGATTTATAAATGACATATGTCATTATAAATACATACATCATTACCTGAGACCACATTGCTTAGTTTATTATGAGTCACTCAATTCATTGATTGCTTTGTGAACATACTTGAATAGTACTTGTACTATTATTAATATAAATTATAGTAATACTTCAGAACCAGAATATTAATATCTGAGGTTGATGCCTCTGTTATCAAAAATAAACTTCATATCTATAAGATATATTTAACGTATATAAAATGGGATGGATTAAACATATATTCGTTACTTTTGTATTTATAAGCTCTTATTAATACTTTAATTTTTTATTTAAATACTTTTAGTTTAACTATTTTTTATTCTATAAAATTTGACTTAATAAAATGATGAAAAGTTAAATAATAATGTTACTGCAATACTTATACTTGTTATTATATGTATTGATGAACAAATAGTAGCTGAATTTTTTTTAGTTGTCGTCGATATAGAAGTTGTAGTTGTTTCAGTTGTATTATTTCCTTCAGATGTATTACAATTGCATGTGTCAGCTTTTAGTACTAATGCCGCATTTGCTGTGAGTATAATGTTTTTTGGTGAAATAGTTGCTCTAATAAATAAATTATTCAATTATCTTTGTGAATACTTAACAAAAAATAATTTTTTATGATACTGATGATATAAGAGATAACGCTTACGTATTGTGAACAGCATTACTAGAAGCGATAATAATATCCAAAGAATCTTCAAAATTCGGATATAATGACATTAAATTAACCGTTTCATATCGTAGTCCCAAATTAATAACAATAAAATATGTAGGATTATTTTCTAAAGATCTAATAGAAAATAAAATTAAATATTTATTGAATATTTATTGAATATATTTATACATTACATACCTTTTAAAAATAAATATGCGACCATCATTTAAGGTTGCAAATTCATAATCTCCATGAGTAAATACTTTATCTTTCCTAAGAGCAGCAAGTAATTTATATGTGTTCAAATTGCTATGTGATTTATATTGCTGAGCTTCAACATTCCTTTCTATATAATCTGGATGAAGAGGAAGATATGTAGTCTTATTAGACGAAAATCCTGCTGAGATATTAAAGTTCCATTGCATTGGTGTCCTTGCAGGATCTCTGGAATAACTTGCATATGTTTCCTTCGTCCTCGAACAACCCATAGGATCGATTGTTTCATTCCATAACATTTTTCTATCTAACATAGCAATCTCTTCTCCATAATAAGTATATGCTTGACCAGGTAACAGTAGATTAAGCATATGAAGTCCATCTACGCGATTTAATCCGATCCTTGAGGCTGCTCTTGAATTATCATGATTGGAAAGCTAAAATTATACAGATCATTTTCTTAAATTCTAAATAAATAGTGAAAAATTATTATTACAATATATGCATTTTTACCACCCAATTTGTGCTTGCTTTGTTAGGAATTTTTTTAAGCCAATTTTCCAAAACATTTTTAATATGGTCAGCAGTACTTGTATTATGAACTGAAGTAATCAATTGAAAATTAAAAGGTGGAATTCCATTGTGTGTTAAATTACCATAAAGTGATATCAACACTTCATCAGAGTCATAAGATTCAGCAATCAATAATCTGAAAATAATTACAGCAATTTAATATGAAGATAGAATATGAAGATCATGAATTAAAATAAGACTTTTAATATTTCTATACATACTTTGAAGTTGCATTATTTTTTTTTACCCAATCATCAATATATGAGCGAAACTTATATACAAGAGCAGTGTTTTCTGGTAGTCCAGATGTTCCATTTCCTTTAAATTCATTTTTTAAATCTATATCTTCATAGAAATATGACACTGCACTGATTCGAAAACCATCAACATTTTTTTTTAACCAAAAGTTGAAAACATTCTAAGATAAGAAAATAAAATGTATATATATAAATATATATAAATTATGTATTTATTTATTATATATATAATAAATATATATAAAATTTATTTATTTATGTTATCATAATGCAAATATTTTACCAGTAATTCTTGCAATACATTTTTATTTCTTAAATTCAAATCAGGTTGGGATTTATGAAATTTATGATAATACCACTGCTTTCTGCTATCGTGCCATGTCCATGCAGATCCCTCTTCATCATTATAAGTGCTTACCTAAATTAAAAATAATATTAATTTATCAGATATTAATTTCTCAAAATTATTTAAATAATTATTAAAAAGTTACCCAATTATTAGGAGGAATTTTTTTGTTTCCATCTGTAAATCCATTTGCCCAAATGTAATAGTCATTATAAGGTTTAATATTTTGACTTGACAGTAAAAACCATTTATGTTGATCGCTTGAATGATTTGGTACTATATCTAAAATCACCTTCAGATCTAAAACATTTTATTTTGTAAAAAAAAATTGATGTTTACATTAGATAAATAAATTATTGAGACATACCACGATTATGTGCTTCTCTTATAAGCTCATCAAAATCCTGAAGATTACCAAACAAAGGATGAATGTCAGTATAATTAGAAATATCGTATCCAGAATCTATAAGTGGTGATGAATAAATAGGGTTCAACCAAATTGCATCGATTCCAAGATCTTTTAGATAATCGAGACGATTTATGATACCTGTATGATACATTAGAAATTTATTTAAATTATATTTTTTTATAATATATTAAATACTTTTATTTATATTGAATACTTGCTATTTTTATAAATCATAAAATATTTATTTCTTCATATATTTTTCGTTCATGTTTCAAAAATGTTAAAATCATAGCATTATATTCTTCATAATAATTTCTAGATCAATGAATAAAATAATTATTTCCATCGTATGATAACATAAGAATTTTATCTATGATATATGAAAAATTTGAACTTCAGTTGGTACATATCATACATGACCAACGAATGATAATCAAGACCTACCCTAACACAACCCCGTGAGATTAATATTTCGCGCATTTAACGTTTATAATATGTTTGCTATATAATTTTCAAGAATAAATTTATGATAAATATCATAAAATCACTGTATTATATGTATATATATATATATATATATATATATATACTATTATATTTAAGTATAGACAATGAACGTTTTTATAAGAAATTATTTAGAATTTATTTCAAACAAATCTTTGTGCACTTTCATATGCACTCGCAATGAATTATTATCAAATATCATATTTTTTAATTAATTCGAAATCTCGATATTTACAACACATTAACACATCTATAAATTTATATTTATAACGTACCTTTTAAATCACCCTCGCCATTTCCATCGCTGTCTTGAAATCCCCTCGGCCAAATTTGATAAATCAAAGCGGTTTCCCACCATTGCTTGTCGACCAATTTGGAATTGCTCGATCCCATAAAAAGAATAATCAGAATTAATCGTAGAACAATATAGTAGTAATCCATTTCGTCAATTGTCGTTGAAATTTCGATTCATGATCCGCAATTCCCCCTATTATATATATTTTTGGCAGAAACCAGGTTATCGCTTTATCTATCACTATCAGAATGATTCCTACGCCCTTATCGCTCTTATTCCTTGTTTTATATAAGCTGTGACCGCGTCATTATTTACGTGTTACAAATATACCGAAATATTCCTTTAATCCCTATGACGAGTCATGAGCCATCGCGATAAATTTTTATTTGAGCAGTGAAA
>NW_006263543.1:1134289-1136652 GCF_000469605.1 Apis dorsata | reverse complement strand
CTCTGCATTATATGTTGATGAAGATACCAACTGATGATTTACTGAAAGTAAAAAAGAGATAAAATTTCTTTGAGTTCTTTATATCTTTTCTCAAAGTAATGGATAGTCTAAGATTTAATCAACTTGTGTTATACAATATAATTTTATCTTACCATCTTTTTAGACATTAAAATTTGTCTACTCCTCGTTGCTGCTTTCGTATCGAGAATTACTCGTTCAGAGATCATTCTCGAGTGGTTATTGACATCACACAGTGAATGCTCAAGACGAAAATTTGGAATATCGTTGCCAAAAAAAAAGATTTTCTGGCGTTCATCCTGAATAAAGTTTTGTCGAGAGATCAGGTGGATAGCATCGGTTTACTTTGAATTTTACTCGATCACATCTGCTAAAAATTCAAATCCATCATAGATAGCCAAGTATCGTACATAAATTATTCGCCGTATTTTTAACACGAAGTTTTCTTTTTATCCTCTTTTGCCGCATCGAGCACCACCGTTTCTGGTGGCTAGAAATTATACGCTCGCCGTAATTAATTCCATCGATTTCCGCTTAATTAAAACTCCGCCCGCAACTTGTAAAAACACGACGCGTCGCGGCACAGCACCGTTTTAATTCGGTCTGCGCGGCGAGTAAAAAGGCGAGCGGTGGCGTGCCATTCGAAAAATACATTATCTCCGTTCCTGCATACGTATTTCAACAAAATTCATCCGACTCTCGCCTCCTGGTAATTCATTCTCGCGGTTAACCCTTTCTCGGTTCCCGACCGAGCCAACTTTCGCGCGTTCAACTGACCACGGAATGCCTTATTGCGTCACCTAATTCAACGTGTAAGCCTCTTACTACGATTCTGCGTTCCGCGGAGAAGTTTGTTTCGTTTCATCGTTTCACTAAGAGATGATTTATAAATTCGTAATACATAATTTAGGGATTGTACTCATAAAGAAGATTAAAATGAAAGACATCGTATAAATGCACCAATATATCTCAGATTGTGAATTATGAAAGATTAAAGAAAATGTGTTCTAATGTGTTTTATGTGTTTTTCAAGTGTTCCTGAAATATAGTGTCCATTGAATACACAATTCGCATGTATCAAACAAGATGAAGATCTAGTGATAATTCTTTAATTTCTTAATCTAATATTTTTTTCACTCAATTTATATACAATACTTGTGTACGTACAAATTACTTTAAATTCAATTCAAAGACAAAATCGATGACACTCCAAATACGTCGAAATAATTTGAAAGAGATTGGTATTGGATGATATAGAATGGTTGGTTATTTATCGTATGAATGAGTTATCGGAACGACGGTAAAACGACGAATTGATAGTATTGAAAATTCGATCATTTTGTTCTTCTCCATCGTTTCATCACGCATGGAACGAATTATTAATCACCATACGCAGTACACCATTTATTTGCGTACACCGTATTGACAATACAAATTATCAAGTCACATCACGCGTTAAATAATTTTCACGTATGTAAAAATTTATTTATTTACGTTACATACGTGGTTTACTTTATAAATAATTCCCTATTTCCTTTTCAATCCTCAATGGCTCTTTTAACTTGTTTATAACGGCACTTGTACAACACAGTTATTCGTCTTTTAAATAATTAATATCCACAATAATTCGAACAATGGCGATATGTTTTCGTTCAGAAAATACAACGTTTTTTATCAGGATCTCTATACGTATAGGATTCAGAGATAGATCTGTCCGTTTCTCGACTCGTTCATAATGGACAGTGAGATATCGTATGTCCCTCGACGTCGAAAAGAAAAATAATGTAATTTGCATAGCGTCGTCAGATAACGATGACCCAACAGCTGATCGATTTCTCCCGCAGTTTTTGCGTTTGTCCAAATTATGATTATTTCTTATCGCAGAGAAAACATGGAATTATGAATGGAAAAATTATATCTGGTTGTTTGGATATTCCTATTTCGTAAAAATGTTTAATAAGAAAAATCGATCCAGGTTTAGATAGCAGTGCATTTTTAAAGGTTTAGTTTAAGAGGCGATATATTAAATTTCTGATGGTCGAGAGCAGCCATTTATGCGACAAGAATTTATTCCGATTATCGTTTATTTTAAACTTTACTCGTCATTTATTTGCCTCTCTTTTATCTCTGCTATTCTGTTAATGCAATATCTCTCAAAATATTCACGGTTTAATATCATATCACGATTTATTCTTTTTACCAAAATAAAGAACGAGGTATTCCAAAAGGATTTTAAAAAGATGGATCGAGGTCGAAAATTCTTCATAAAATATTTAACTATAATTTATCGAAGCTTCGAAAATTTCTAAAAAGAATTTGATTGTTTGTAGTACAATCTTATCTAT
>NW_006263543.1:1132971-1133964 GCF_000469605.1 Apis dorsata | reverse complement strand
ATATATATATATATATTTCGTCACAATTTTTGCGATACGAGCACATTCCTGATAAATTAAATTTCCTTTAATCCAACATTCTCTTCATCCTTAAAATAAATCTGCTTCCTTTCTGAACCGCTGCGATCGATAATTTAATTTATTAAAATTATCTCGATAGGAAATTATATCTCGCCAACTAACAAATCGAAAATTGTTAATCGTCAATCATTAGTGGCCGAGATTTATGCGCGAAGTTTAATTCGCGTTTCATCACGATATTTCGAGCGAAAACATTTACATCTTTGTTTATCCCGTTCTATCTTCTCGCTCCATCGGCCTCCAATTAAAAAAAAAGAAAAGAAAAAGCAATTACACGGTTTATTTAACAGCAGTTTCAACTATTCCACGATGGTGGAATGTCTATGGCGAAGAATCGAAGGAATTCCGGACGAAAATGTGTCGTTTCAGGAGCCGTGAAGTGAATTACGCGAAATTGAATGGTCGCGGAGGGGCAAATGGCCACCTTAAATTATCGTCGTTATCGGCCAATGGACGCCATTAACGGATGCATTATTCAGGGAAACGTAATAAAAACCGATCGAGTATTTGTACACTCGCTCGCGAAACTTGTTTAGCGATGAAAATTAATTTGTGAATCGAGAGCACGGTTCTTCATCGATCGCGTGCTTCATCGGCGACTTTTCAGCGAAATTAATACGGCCTTCCGGTGGAAAAGTAGGCGGCCAAGCTTTTTTTTCGAACGTGGATCGAATGTATCGAGGGAAGGGGAGGGGAATAGATTGGTTTTTCAGTTCAGTCGATGGAATTTATTCGGGTCGAAATATTCTATATAAGTAAAGCTCGCCGATCAAACGAGAAAAATAGCGTCAAAGAGAAATTCAAAGAGAATTCTGTCACGTTTCCTTCTTAATAAGAAATCTAATCTTAATATTTATTCATAAACAAGTCGTCGAAGAGATGATCACGTTGCGCAATTTTAATCAATATATG
>NW_006263543.1:1121189-1132935 GCF_000469605.1 Apis dorsata | reverse complement strand
TAACTGGGATTTGGATTCTCGAAATCGGAAGAAACCAAAAAAAAAAAAAAAAAAAGAGCAAAGCATCTCGCAATCCGGCCAAAATCAGACAGAAACGAGTTGATTTTTAATTGATTTTTCGATTCACTCGGTGGAATTTATCCAGGTTTCATATCTCGTTAAATTTATCGATCAAAGAAAAAAAAATAATATAATATCGAAGCAAAAAGTATTCGAAGGAAATTCCGTCACGTTCTTCTTATCTCATTATTTATTTATAAATAAATCATCGAAGGAATAATCGCATCGCGCAACTTTGAAGTATAAAGAAATCCCCACGCGTTTTTCGAATTCTAAGAAGAAGAAATAATACGTTATTTCGTAATCGTGCCGAAAGAAAGATGGAACGTTTGATACCTTGGCCTCGAGATTGTCGGGTTGTGCGGTTCGTGAACAACACGGGAAACTACTTAACGATAAAACGACGAAAAGTTGTTGCCTCGTTAACGTCGGGCCTCGAATCTCTTATTATTTATCAAGCGGGCCGTTTCACGGTATAATAGGAGAATCGTGTCACTTTAGGCGTCGACATCTCTCTAAAACCGTCCCCTACAATATTATATCAGCAGGAATGGAGCCGATTCACGGAGATCCATTGTTCGTTCCGGGACAATAGCGCCATTTCGAAGCCAATCAAGCTTCCCTGGAAAACAATTAGTACTTTCGCGTTTCCACAAACCAGCCGGTTAATTCATAAACCGCTTATTGTAGAATATACGTATTGTAGAATAAACGTCCCGTAACGATCACAATTTGGGCGCCGATTGACGCTTTTCATCATCCCGCCTTCTTTTTCACGACGATCCTCGAAACGTTCGTTTCAACGAACGTTTCGCTCTTCTCAATTTGTTCTCAAAAAAAAGGATGGAAGAATGTTCCCGACCGGAAACACACCTTTAGGTCTCGCTTTAAACGAGGTAATTACCCCTTTTTCATCGTTTTCTCTCTTAAATTTCGCGGAACAGAAAGGAGGAAGGAAAAAAAAAAAAAAAAAAAGAGGATGTAACGTCTTTGCAAGGAGCAAAGACGAGGCCGAGTTAGAGAGAGTGATAAATGGTGATGAAAGGTCCTGGAGTTTACCAACTATTACGACCCATTAAAGTTTCACGGCGATCACCGGATGAAAATTATTAAACAGTATTAAGCCACGTGTCTCGTTCGTTGAAAACGGGTCACTTAGCGAGGATCGTGAACGCCATTAAAGTTCAAGGTGGCGGTTAATGATTCAACGAATCCATCCAACGTTCGCTGGATGGTTTTCGATAGCGGGAGGAAACTTTGGTTCGATCGACGACTCGACGTCTCGAAACATTCTCACGATTAGTCGATTATATTTCGCGAATCGTTCTTTCCGCGAATCAAAAGAAATGGTGGATTAATCGACTTTATCGAGGGAAAAGATGATCGAGCTCAACGGAAGGAAGGAAAGAGAATGGTCGAATTCTCTCGTTTTCGAAGAGAAATCAAACGACCACCGATGTAAATAACATTTAATGTCTGTATATTTTGCACTTTCGACTCAATTACAATTAATTGATTCTTAGTCGATCGCGTAATGTTTGTTTTTTTGTTTCGGCACGCGTGATCCGCTTGCGATCAAGCAACGACTTAGTTAATTGTTACTATACAACAGGACAAATGAATAAGATATATAGTATCTTTTCTCGTGTATATATATAATATAATAGAACAGTTTGTCTTTTCTAAAATATCTTTTCTTTAACTTTGCATATTTTTTTTCCCCCTTTTTTTTTTTTTTAAATATCCTACTTGCAAATATCTCGAATAGGCTCTTAATTTTTGTCGAGCTTTAAAAAGGAATTTATATTTTTTTTCGTTGCATCGAAGGCAAGCGGTTACCATCTTTTTTCCCTTTCTCTCTCTCTCTTTCTCTCCCTCTCTTTCTCTCTCTCACTCTTTCTCTCGCTCACATTCTGACTCTCTTCTCGTTCTCGCTCTCCGTTTCTTTTTAAAGTTTTTCTTTTTCCTCTTTTTTTTTCCCTCAGGGGTTCTCAACGAGATCGTACATCAACAATTAACACGTTTATCCGTCCCTTCGTCGTTCGCATGAACCATTCTTCTTGAATTTGAATCTTTCGTTCGAGAGAGCAACGTTTCGAAGGGATGCAAACGACGAAAGTCGGATCGACGAATATAATAATAATAATGCCAATAATAATGAGCGTAGGCATAAAACGGCTTAACGTCTTACAACGATATTTTTAGAAGGAACCCGCTCCCCCCCCCCGACCCTTTTTTTCTTTCTTTCTTTTTCTTTTTCTTTTCCCTTTTGCTTCTTTCTGTACAATAGGAATTATACATAGAAGACGGAAGATAAAGCATTATCGCTCCTCGATAGTTGGAAGAATCGAGGCGAAAGATCGATACTTTCGCATAAACGGTAAAGTACCACGTTTCTTCCCGTGTGCACCTTTTGAATCCATGTGCTCGGGGATATCTCTCGAACGTATCTAATGCCGTGCCCTCGCAGATAAAACGAAGAATTTTTCTTCGATAAACCGTTTTGCATCTTTATCAACCCTTTGTTCGCAAACGATTTTACTAACGCGTTTCGCATGGAAAATTCCAAAATGACTCGGGCTTTTGCTTTGAATCTAAAAGACAAACGGAATTGATATCGTTCTGTGGTATATGTAAGAAATTTAACTAGAAAATCGGTGAATAGTATCACGTATTATTTGTAAAATCAATAATCAATTCGCAAACGATGAATGCAATTTAATAAGTTTCGTTCAAAAAATTCAATCAAATGTAATAAACGTCCAACTTAGTTTGTTCTAATTTCTAATCGAGGAAGAAGGAAAGGGGAGGAGGGGAGAAATTGCACGCGTGGTATCACGAAACGGCATTGATCGGCACGCTGATCGCAACACTTTTGCTCATTATCTCGTAACTCGCGTTATCTCGGCGTGGGTTAATTGCTCGAACCTCTTCAGGAGAGAGGTATGCGATCGGCGGCAACGCGATTACGCGATAAGTCTCGACCTTCTCGCCAGGCGAGGCTGCCTTTAGATTAGTTAAATAGTTTCTTGATTCAAGCGATATACGATCATGCTTTGCGAACGTTTTTACGGGCGCGACGTAATCACATTTCGTTGTATCGGCGCAAAGGTCGAGAGATATAAAAAAAAAAAAAAACGGAAGTTTGCGTGCAAAATATCGAAAATAAAATAATTAAGAGAGAGGAAAAAATAAGGAAAATAAGGAAGCGTGGAAAGAAGGGGTAAGAGTGATATAATCAATTTATACGGATTGAAATGTGACAATTCGAAGCGACGGGCTATGTGTTTTCTCAGTTGGAGGAACGAGAGAGATTAAAAAAAAAAAAAATACGGGATAAAAAAAGTCGACGAAGATAATGGATGGATAGAAGAGTGGAAAGAAGAATAGAAAATCCGTGCGAGGTGTTTCAGGGCACTGAAAATGAAGAATGTTTCCTCGTTTCTGCAGTTTCTGTTCGCTATGTAAACTCATTTTTTTCTCCTTTTTCAATTTTTTTTTTTTTTTTTTTTTTTGCTTTACGCGTTACATTCAACTTGTCGATTCTTCTTCTTCTTTTTTTCTGTTTTTTTGTTCTTCATCTTCGCTATGGGCTTAACTTCTATCTTCGGTATCCTTACGTGCTAAAAGGGACGCGTGTCTCGTCCACCGTGTGGATCTTACGATTAATCAATCGATCGAACAGCGAGAATTATTCGAGGCCTCTTAGCGACCTGCGAGGAAACGGTCAACGAAACGACGAATTTTTCGGTGTCATTGATGCGATGCCATCGGACGTACGATGTTCCGCTCGATGATCGCTAAAAATTATATTATCTTTACAGTGTTCTATATACCCTAACTAACTAACCGGTGCTTGTAAATATATCGACGACAGGAACTAAAAACTCGAAAAAGATAACCGCGACGAGATTCATCCGGTTTTCGAGCGATCGATTTTGTCCTAATGATTTCGCATCGATGACACTTGTAAATCTCATAAAATCAGCAACTTTTTCATCTTACTTATTTACAACATTACCATTTAATATGGTGCATAATACTCTACACTCATCCTAATCATCGGACATGATTGCTCGTGACGGCAAGGAAGAAGAAAGTTTTTTTTTTTTTTTTTTTTTTTTTTTCTTTTAACTTGTATAATTCTCTCGATCGTCTCGTAACGCACCTGTTACGTTTCTTTTTTAACTGTTAGGCAAATAACGCAACAATACATATATACATCGTTTAATAATCTCTACTGGCGAGCAGTACTGTGTGTATGTGTGTGTGTATGTATATATATATATATATACGTTTTACACGATATACAAAACTCGCATCCAATGCGAATTCCTCCTTCCGTTTCATCCATTTTGTTTTCTTCTTCCATTAGCTCGAGTGGCGCCCTCGAAAGGCTAACCCCCCTCACCCCGCGTTCCCCACTCATGTCTCTTCTTTCCGCTATCTACTTTACAAAGTTTTCTCTATCTTACGGTGTAACTTTAGTTCTCGAAATGTTTCTAAGGAACATCCACGGCCCGACCATCCTGCTACCTGCAACTATTTTCTTATTTATATCACCGTCGCGAATAGAGAGACCGTGTTGCGAGATATTCGAGTCACTTGACTCTCTTGAAGTCTCTTGTATCGATGTTCCGATGTTGTTTGTTTCGCCGTGTCGAATTCTTTATCTTTTCCTTTTTTTCTCATTTCTTTTTTTCTTTTTCTTTTCTTCCCGATGTTCCCTTTGCTGGAAGTCGGGCCGTTCGATAACGCGATTTCGAATCTCGCGATTCACGAGAGAATGAATTCTTCTAGCGAGCCGAAATGGTCCTACGTGTACTTTTAATAATAATAATAATAATAATAATAATTGTAATCTTTTTTTTTTTTAATGTTTCTTTCTTCCTTCTCTACGAATATCGTGCAAGTGACGAGTAAAGATGGTGTGAGTAAAGACAAAGATAGAACAATAGATCAAAGAGTTAGAGATCGTGTATAATAGATAGGAATACATTTTTTTTATTTTTCTTTTCAATTATATACTTAGTGTATATATAGTAATTGAAGAAAGAGAGATAAGTGTATAAGTATAATAGGATTTTTTTGAGTGAGATTAAAGTTTGAATAGAAATCTCGATAAGTTTAGTAAATTTAATAATACGTTTAGTCATCATAGAATGTTCATGGCCAGCCCCGGTTTACGTGTAACGCACTACTATTGATTAAAAAATTTGAAATCACTTTTTTTCAATAGTTAATTATATCGAATCCTTCGCTAATTTTAATTATTAATTAAAATCTAATACTACAGATATCATAGATGTTTCACGAGAAACAATCTTTTGAGGTTATAAAATTCTAACCTAACTTTTGGTTAAATTCTTGAAACGCGATTGGTGATTTCAAATTTTTCGTGGATAGCTGTGTATAGCTGTATTTCTGTATTATATTTCTCACGAACGAAAACAATTTAGAAAAGAAAATACGAGCGATTCGATAAGTTTCAGGAATCGAAAGTAGCGCATGAGAATTTTTTGTTTTCTTTATAGCTAATAACGTTTTGATAACATTTTTCACGCGCAGAGAAATGATTTTCCAAATGTTCGTTCCGATTTTGGTCCAAATCGAAAAATTCTCTCTAATACATTGGTCGTTTCGCGTATACGGTTGACTAATCAATTGACGAAAGTCGAAACTAGCGTATACCGAATAAACTATAGAGAAAAGACGAGATTTTTAAAATATTTTTTCCTCAAGTTTGAAATTACCTACTGGTCCTGGCTGTGCGTATAACCTTGAAGTTTAATTCTTCTTTTTTAATTTAAACTAGGTAATGCAGATACCTTGTTTCAAAGCGATAATTTACACAAGAATCGAATTATAACCTCAAACGAACTGGCTACCACTTTGTCCGTGTGATTTCAATATATTTAAATAGAACTTAGTTTATCCTTGTTCACAGGTACAAATGCTAATTATATGATTGACTAGATAATATGTTTCTCATTTTTTTTTCTTTTCAAAATCACAACAAGCGAAGATGTTACAAGTATATAGTACAAGTAATAAGTTAATCAGTGGTAGCTATCGATGTTAAATCAGCCTATTATAATAATAAACTCTAACGTTAATCCTTATATGATTGTCGTTAAGAAACAACAAAATTCTTCTTAAATATATAAAATACCGAACGATGGATAATTCATTGTCGCAAGAACGAAATCTACGAACGTTTTAGATATGACTCGAAGTTACAAGTCGAAGAATGAAAATTGGTCGAGAACTCGATCAAGTCTTTTCACGAAAGTCTTGTAATATGTTTCAAGAATCTGCATTTATCATTTTGGTTCTTTTGTTTCCAATAACAACTAAACTCTATCGATACTGATACATACGATAATCTATAAGAGCCAATTCTAAACTAAAACATTTCTTCCTAACCTCTATTCAACTAATCATCTTTGATCGCGTGAGATCGTATATAGAGAATACAAAACGTATAAATGTACACGTTGGCCTAACAAATATATTCGATATTAATCAACCTACGCGAACATACTTTGCGATACATCTCTGTTAAAATTCGCTTAATTCGTGCACGATTTTATGTACCGTGCATTTCTGGCACAGATACTTTACGACAAAGTAAGAGGAAAAGAGATCGACGTCGAAAGAGACATTACTTTCGACGAGATACAGATATTTTGCTCGATCGGTAATACATTTCATCCCTTGTGAAATATATTTGTCAATACCGGTCGATGGTACGTGAAAACTTTCAAGGAAAAATTTTCGCGAATTTCTCACGATTTCTTGGAATTTTACTTGGTATTCGATTCGCTATGTCGATAGGAATTGGGACTGGCCACGTGGAACAACGGTTTTAGATTCGAGCAAACATAATGTCCATTAAACAACGAGCGTTTCTTCGCTCGCTCTCGTTCGATTCTAAATATATAGCTACGTATTTTAACAGCAAATGCACAGACCGATTAAACAGAGTCGAGTGCCGCGAGGGAATATTGCAATTATTATTCTTTTTTTTCGTACCTTTGTTTCGAGATTCTGACATGTTCGTTTAACTTATTCGTTAACTTCGCCCCCATATTTAATCAATTTTTGCCGGATAGTTTATATCACGGTTTCAATTTCAATTCGGAAAATTAGTTAGTCGTGTCGATGTTGTTCGTGTTGGTAGAATAGAGAACACGAAATTAAATTGGCACTTCGAACATTCCCTTTAATCCGCATCGTCTTAATCCTAAAACGAGTGAGAAATATTTATCCGCGAGCTATCGTTGGTGACGATCTTTCTCGAATATCGAAACGAAGGGAGAAAAGATAAAAAAAAAAAAAATTAACAGATCGAATAACAAAATACATCGATTAATGAAACGAAATTTTTCCGATCAGAATCAAACTCGTTTGTTCGTAAAGTAACGAACGTTTGGTTAACGATGATACAAACGAAGCAAAGAAAGAAAGAAAAAAAAAAAAAAAGAAAAAAGAAAAAAGAAAAAAATTGGAAAAGAGAAGAAAGAAGAGAAGAGAAACAAAACGAGGAAGAGAATAGTGCCGGTTTAAAAACGACGCTCCGCGAATAAAACGAGCGAATTCATTCGTAGCATAAACATTGAACTCGATTGAACTCGTTTCGTAGCAGATCCGTTTAGCAGGATTGAAAGGACGTTGCGCGAGAGGCTGGGTGAAAGAGTAATTGGAATAAATGCACGAAGAAGAGAGATCGTCCGTTTCCATAAATTCTCGCCGATAATTCTGCTGGACGTTCCGATCGTCGAGATATACGCGCTTCAATGCTTTTTTGACTGATCAATCGGCTATTACCATATTTCTCCGCTGATAATTCCGTTGCAACTTTGTATATAACTGTTATAAAACACCGTATCGATCTTGGAACGTGCTCGCGAGTGAAATTCCGAATTAGGAATTCGTATATCGTTCGCAAGAGTTACGAATTGCAACAATCGCGAGAAACACGACGCGACATCCGATTTCAGCGATAGGCGCGACTCTCTCACTAAACTCGAAAGGGTTTGAAAGAAGAAGAGGAGTAAGAATACGATTCCATATTTCCATCGATGGAGTAGTACACACGTGAGTGAAAGCGGTTGAACACGTTACACGTTGCAGAGCGATGGTTATGAGCAACGGACGTTGGTTTTTTCGATCGTTGGGACGTTGCTCGTTGAAAGCAAATCGAAGGGATGAATCTCAGGTACTCAGTAGCAGAATGTATTTTCGCGTGCATGCATCGTTTCGAGACGGTGGAACGCACGAAGGTCGCGACGAAGCACCTCGTTTTGAACAGAAATCGAACGAACTTTGATTATTATTTTTTTTTTTTCTTTTTTTCTTTTTTTCTCTCTCCTTTCTCTCCGATCAGTCGCGACGACGATTTTCGCGATCGAAGGGATTCGATCTTTTCTCTATCTCTCTCTCTCTCTCTCTCTCGCATCATCGTGACGATCGATTCCGTCCAGCGATAGAAAAACCTCGAGAAATTGGTAACGTTTCCGATCCCGTTTACGGTTTATCACTTCAACGCTTTGCTATTGAGTGTCGTCTATATATCGTCCTACTGTATGTATATTATTTATACATGTATATATATATATTAGTATATTAAATCTCTTTGAACGGTATCTCTTATTAAAATATCTATGACGCTTGTACACTATATACTTCTTTCCCCTCCCCCCTTTTTTTTTTTAAATACATATACATATATGTATTTATATCTTTCGTGATCTTTGGCTGACATCACGACTGTATCATCGTTTACGCGAAACTTTCACCGCCGCTTTCTTCTTCTTCTTGTTTTTTTTTTTTTTCTTTTTTAAATTTTCTTCACGCTTTTAATATCAATCCCCCGAAGCTTTTGGTAATGGAGTGAAATAAAACGCGAAACCTGGTCGTGACTGGGATGCGTAAATGGGTATACACGCGGTGCTACACACGAATGTGGTAGCTCGATGGTATCTCACGTAAATGACTAGGAGAGATCGCGTGTATTTTAATCTCTGGCCACTATCGTTTGCAGGCAGACGAAAAGGAAGAGATTCGATGGAGAATTCCGGCATTCGCATCATCTGCTTTTGATTTATTTTTCATCCACGGAGGCGCGTTCGGGGATCCTCGAAATGGATGGTTAAAAGCAAATTAGGACGAGTCGAGGCCGAGGTAGTGATTCGTTCAATTAACAATCGTGAACGAATAAATATGCTTCGTCAGTATTGACCCACGATTGTTTTCTAACTAACCAATGCGGATAATTACTGCATACCAAGTTTTTTTTTTTTTTTTATTTCAATTTTTAACGAGGATCTCGTTAAAACTTTTTTATTATTATTTTCTTTCTTTTTATTGAAAATTCTAATCGTCTTATGTGCGTTTGTATTAATCGATTATCTCTTGTAATCTGAGTAGATACAATATTTTTATAGAAACTGTACCTCACTGGATTATATATACAACGATGTGCGTTGAATATTATTATATCGATGTATTCCTGAATATATTTTCAACGAAATTTTCAAAGAATCTTGACTCGCAATCTCGAAAAAATATTCGCTTCAAATCGCTTTATTCCTTCAAGTAATCTCGATGCAATCTTAGAACGATCTTGGAACAACGAATCTTGCACATCATTTATAGAAAATCGTTTCGATTCTCTTGCGAATGATTTGTTTGTCGATCATCACACAACAAAACAAACAAAGAAAAAGAGATCGTGTGAGTAATTCAGCTTTTTCTCTCGCGCATAAGTTTCCCCTTTTTTTTCGATTGTCGATTTTTTCCCCAAAAAGGAAAGGAGGAACCGTTTCGCGGATCGATAACCGTCCATTCAGGACTTCCGTGACGCGGGTTCCGCTTTTGGCCATCCACGAAGATGGCCCTCTTACGATTCGCCTTTCTTACGTTTTCCTTCACGTCTCTCTGCCTGTAAACGACATCGAAAATTGATTGATTCACTTCCCTGTGAAATCCTATCCTTATTGTACGCGCCCCCTCGAGAGAATTTTCCCCCTGAAATCCTGAAATTCTCTCTATATCGGTTCTATTATATTCGTCGAATGAAAAGGGAAGCTTGTAGTAAGTAATCTCGAAACAGTTAAAAGGAGGGGGAGGGCCAGAGATTTTTCTCGGATACAACCACTCGGAAGTAACGGTATAACGGGGCCGACCAACGTCGCTTCTTCGAGCGTCTCTGACCTTTTATCTTCCCCCTACCCCACCCCTCTCCTTAATTACACGCGATTCCACGAAGAGAAGGTTCACTCGATGCAAGGCTCGGAGCATGAATCGTTCATCAACCACGTCTGCTAACTTTAACGATCGTAAACGGGGGATATCTTTTGGGGATATCGTTCCACGGGGATTAGTCGCGACGAGACTTCTGCTTCTATATTTAAATCGACTAGAGAGAACGGCGAATGTCGGTGGACGACACCGTCGATCTTTATCTTTACGGAGGCAAAACCTCGGAGGTTTTTTTTCTCTTGATCATCTCTCTGCGAAAAAGATGAAAAGTAATTATTTGAATCAGTGTACAACCTTTGCAGTGTTGCGATTAAATCTGTATGTTCAGCT
Organism: Apis dorsata; assembly: GCF_000469605.1. Lineage (NCBI taxonomy): Eukaryota > Metazoa > Arthropoda > Insecta > Hymenoptera > Apidae > Apis > Apis dorsata. The sequence continues at coordinate 1,122,279 of NW_006263543.1, read as the reverse complement.
AAAGCTTTTGAAAACGCCATCCTTTCCTTCTTTTTCTTTTTTTCTTTTTTCTTTCTTTTTTTTTTTTTTTTATTTTTTTAAGAACACGAACCACGATACAACCGGTCGCGGCCGTATTTACAACGGTTTCTCTAAAATTAATCGAAACATTATGTTCTCACTGAGAACGTTATTAAGTCACTGTGATTCTTTCGAGTATTCCTATAGAGATATATAAATGTTTCGGTGAACTTTGATCACGGTTCTTCCTTTCTTTCTTTTTCTTTTTTTCTTTCTTTTTAAAAACGAGGCTTCCGGCTAGTTCGGAAAAGCTGTTTTTTTTTTTTTTTTCTTTTTCAACGCGTGCTAACGCTTCTATTATTCGTTATTATTACAGAGAGGCTTCTATAATCTTTATCAGCCCCGATATTCGGAATTGCATTTTTTTTTTTTATATATATATATATACCTGATGCATGTTATCGTGCGTATTCTACCTAAGTTTCCCTACCAAATGTCCGTTCAAACTTTTTGAAAACTCTTGACGACTTAATCGACGGTTTAAGCGACCCTCGATCAAAGGCAGTGAACACCAACGAAAATTTTCAACATTCGAACGAAGGCCGCCACTTTACCGCGAACGCATTGAAATATATTTATTATTTATTTATTTTTTTTCGTCGCACTATCTAATTACTCTTAATAAATAGCAAACATGTTTCATCGTGTTAGTGAGTTAACGATCTAAGCAATTATCGCGGGGAGCAAGGCTTATTATTATCGAGATCGCGCGTTATTATTTTTGAGATTCAATTTATTTGGATAATAAGATAAACGGAAACAATGAATAAAATAAAAGAAAGGGGAGGAAAAAAAATTCGATCTTAATTAAATTCGTAAGTAACTGCGTACTGTAACAGAAAAGAAACACGTTCGAATGGAATATTTCGTAAATAAAACGTTTATCTTTCGAAAATTTCCCACCCCTTCGCGGGGGATATACAATTTCGCGCTTCCACTATACACTGCCTTGCTCTTATCGCGGCTATATGTATGTATTATCCTCGTCTTATTTATTCCCTAATAAGTAAATATTCCTTCGTAAGATCGC
>NW_006263543.1:1110029-1121080 GCF_000469605.1 Apis dorsata | reverse complement strand
ATATATATATATATATGTATATGTATAACACAATGCGTACGAAACGCTCGAAAACTTGTCGTAGGATCGCGAAAGCATCGAGGATCGTGTTTATTTTTTTTTTTCTTTTTAAAAGTAGTATCGTATGATAATATACGTTTATATAAAATTAGCGACATCGTTCTCTGGCGAAAGAGGAATGGCAATACAATCCGCTACTAAAATATCATAGAAACCTGTGTGTATGTGTATGTGTATGCACGCGTGTATGTACGTCCTGTTCATCGAACGATTAAATAAATACGTTATTTTATACATACGTGTGTCTGTGTGTGTATATATATATAATATATCCTTCTGTATTTCTCATCAATATATTTGGATAACAACCGTGAACGAATGATTCACGGGCCCACGGGAGATTAGAACACGTTTCTTTTTTTTTTTTTTTTTTTTTTTTTTTTTTTTTTCTTTTTTTCACCTATATAACCATTCGTTATGTGATCTATCCGTTAAATTATTATTTTAAGGCAAACTCACTTTACTTCCTCGCACACGTAAGCTTCTCCTTTGTTCGCTCTTGTCCTCTCCTCTTTTTCCACCATTCTCTTTCTCCTTTCTTTCCTTTTCTTCCCTCCAATTAACTTCTTCTTCGCTTCGTTCTCAGTTATACGTTCTCACGCTCTCGTTTCTTTCTCTCTTTCTCTCTCTCTCTCTCTCTTTCTTTCTTTCTCTCATTCTCACTCCTCCTCAGGTACCTCTACGCACATGCACGCATTCAATAACGTCACGCGATCACGTTCGTTGTTAAATCAATCCCGGATGTGGGAGGGCGAAAGCTACCACCAGTAGGTTTCCGGCACAGAGTGTTCGTTCGCCAGCGAAATCGCACCCCTTCGATTCCACTTCCTTTTTGTCCTGGAAAAAGGAAAAAGATAAATAGGTTAGATAAAAAAAAAAGTTCCTTATTCAGCAATCTTATTCAGAATTGCTCCTTTTCTCTCTCTCTCTTCTTCTTCTTCGAAGGTGCAAAATTCGTTTGGTCGGAATTCGTATCGCAATCGTGTGTATATATATATATGTATATATAGTACATAGAAGACGAGTCTCACCGCGCGAAGACAAAATTTTATTCCGCGCTATTTGCACGCCCGATGCTATATTTACGTTTCTGAATGAGAATCGTGCCAACCGTAACATGGACGACTGAATTTTCAAGCTTAACATATTTCAAGCTTTGCATATTTCTTGCGAGCGATTACGTTTTACACGACTTTTTGATTTTTATCCTTTCGTTTTATACCTCATTTATACCAGAGGTGTAAATTTGTATAAGAATGGACGTTTGGTTTTTATCAATATAGAGAGAACTTACCGAGAGAACGTTTCGTTGAGCACACGCCTTGGCGGACGCGACGAGTTTAAGATACACGCGGAGCGGGTGTAGGCCGACGTTTGCTGCCGCTGAACGGGCTCCTTTTAGAAGCCCTCGATATAGCCGTAGGCCTCGAGGATCGACATAATGAGGTAGAACACCCAGAGGAAAAAAAGGATCAGCGACGTGATCACTTTTGGGACGAATGGTCCGCCGAGCTCGCCGCCAATGCTTTTCGTCCGCCTCAGTAGTAGAACTAATATTACCAGGCACGCTTCCGTGCAGAACAACGTCACGCAGAAGGCTAAGCTGTTGAAAACGTACAGTGTTATTTGTTAATAAATTCATTTCTTAATATCTCTTACGGTTATAACTCCGTCCTATCGTACTACGTTTTTCGTACGCAACCATGGACAACTTGGGATTTTTATTTTTCTAAAATCTTTCTTCTTTTTAAAATATTTATAAATCCGATGATGAGTCAAGTTTTCAAAATTGTTTCCAATTTAACGATGGAATTTTTCCCCGATTGAACGTGAGTTACGATAGATCACGTCGAATAAATAAAAAATACGTGGTATTTTTATATACTTAAAAATCCTATGTCCTACCTAACGCTTCGACAATAAAACGAATCGTATTTCATCGAGAGCGTACGCCAATATCGAGAATCGAGGGTTGTTTTCGAAAACTCGAATCGATCGATAACGCGATCGAGAGCACGATGGAAGGCCATCTGTGCGCGCATCGCGCAACTACTTCGATCCTTGGACTTCGTCCCTCGCCGCATCTGTTGCCAATCGAATTTATTTATGGGTTTACAACGAGTCGAGATATCGGAGATCGAGAAGAATTCATTTATTTCTAGATTTCATCCAACCAGTTTCGACACGATTTTGTCGTTTGTTCCCGAGAAAGAAGAATTCGATTTCACGATTGCCGTGAAATATTCTCGTCGGATTCCGGGTTTCGGGCTCGAAATAAGACGCTAGGTTTTCCTCGCCGTTGAAATTCACGCGAGACGGTTTCCGGTATCGACAACCTCACCTCACCAACCGAGAAAATTGGGACCAGACAGAGAAACGTATTCGTGGTGTCTTGCACAGGGAATGCATGATTACGAGCGCGAGTAACGGTTCGACCCGTGCACATTATCGTGTAAATATTTCTTATCGAATAGGAACTTATACATTTTTCATGAGGAAAGGGCTCGAGCTCGATGTTCCAGCTCTCCATGTTTTGGATCTTCGCATTTGATAACACATTTGAGATTAAATTTTCTAATCGACGAAATAGAGGAACGTCGATGGAGAAGTTTGTTCCTTTCTTGTGATTATAAGTGCAACGATTCGAAGATTGATTGAACCGCATTTTGCTTGCCGTGTAAATATTTCTTCGAACGAATAAATAGAAATTTTATTTTTCGTGGAAGAAAATTTCTATGTTTTACATCCCTTTGTGGAAGATTAAATTTCGTAATTGACGCGGTTTACCATTTTGAAGGGCCATTGTGATTATATATTCGAAGGTTGATCGAACTTTATGCACACCGTGTATAAATCTATTTCTTATTAAATAAAATTTTACTTTTCACGCGGAAAAAATTTCTACGCTCTACCATCTTTGCAATCGACGTGTATGTTTTGAAGGTTTTAGAAACATTCCGGAGGAACTGTTTTAAAATATTCTCTATGTGTAGAAAATATGCACGATTACGAGTATAACGGTACGAGAGTTGATCGAACTGCACACTCCGCGCACCGTGTAAATATTTCTTGTCAAATAGACGAATGGCAGCAGGAATGTTTCGTTTTTCATGCGAAAGAGGCGCGCGTTCGACGTGCAAACTTTGCACGCTTTTTTTAGACGATGAATGTGAAATTAAATTTTTTAATCGACTGATCCGTGTAGGGAAACATCGTTCTGGAGAAATTGTTCTAGAGAAATTTCTTTTTTTTTTTTGCAGAAGGAATACACACACGAGCAACGGTTCGAGGATTGATCGAATTGCGAACTCCGCGCACCGTGTAAATATTTCTTATCGAATGGATAGGACGAATGGTAGAAAATGTTTCATTTTTCATGCGGAAGGGACGTGCGCTTGATACGGTGTGCAAACTTTTCCAACGCTTTAGGCCTTTGACGATAAAACGTGGAATTAAATTTTGCAATCGATTTGCCAGTACAATTTCTCGATTTATCGCGTTAATTCTATCGAAAAGTATACAGAATTTATTGGATTTATCGCGCGCGTGAAACGTATGATAATTTTACCGTGCAAAACCATTCGGAATTTAGCGGAATTTAAATGTACCATTTGAATCACAATGTTTCTTTGCACGCCAATTCGAAATTAATCAAATACGCGTTTCATATACGAAACGGTAAATTATATATTCTTATATTAAAATTCAAAATTTGTGACATTAAACGCGCAAGCGAGCGTGAAAAAATTTGTTCAACTCAACGTATACGATAAATTGAAAATTGAATCGAGGAAGAACTCGATTCGATATCAAAAAAAAAATTTTTTTCAATCATCATTCAATCGATGACCAATCTCTTTTTAAAATTTCGCAACGACTACCGACCAATTCCAACCATTCCAGATTCATCTTGCAGATTTCGAATGACAAAAATTTCGCGTTTCGAAATTTATGCCTCTCTAACAAACATCGACCTCTCCATTTGACGTTCCTCTCCGTATCGTATACATTACGTATCCTGAAGGATATGTCGACACGGGACAACAATTTTCTAGAGCATTCCGAGAGACACTGTCACGCTCACTGTTGTGGAGTTCTGGTCACGTTTCAGCGCATAAATCGACAAGCACCGCGAGTTTCTCCCGCAATCTCTGACCGAATTTCTCGAGAGCATCCCTCTCCACCGGCTCGAGATCGTAAACGGTGCCCTGATATCGAGAGAGGGATCTATATATATATACGCTCTCGTCTTTCACCTGATATTGTTTCGTTTCTGTTCCACTCTTATCCGGTCCCGATGGGGTGGACTTGTATCAGATCCGGTATCTCGCGCTCTAAATCGCGTTTACAACGGGGATGCGCGGCCATTGTCCGGAATAGAGATTCGTTTCGGCAGTAAGCGAGCTATTTTTTACGATTCCTCCGAATTACTTAGGAACAGTTACGATTTTTATTGGAGGAAGAAAAAAAAGAAAGTGCAGTTTGGATCTTTGAGGGGAAGATCGATGATTTCTCTGGGAGGAAAACGTGGAGAACGAAACGATTTTCTCATTTCCTATTCTCCATCGAAACTCCAGATCTCGAAAGTTTCATTGTTTTCGTTTCAAACTTCGTTTCGATAAATCGAGCACGCGTTTCAATCTTTGCAGAAACGGGAAACAAAAAAAAAGCCCTTCGTCCTTGTATCGATCTCTTTCGAGATCAATTTAATTAAGATGACTACGCGATTAAATCTAATATCTTTTTGGAGGGGATCTTGTGAAGAAAGATCCGATTAAATTTACAAGTTATTCCAAATTCCATCGTTATATATATAAAACAATAGATTATTATTTTCGAATAAGAGTGCGAATACATTTGAGACTAAATCTTTTCTTCCCGAGAATATTTTTTACTTCTTTCAAAGTGACTCAATCACGATTTTCCAATAGTATTTTTAGACTGATTCTCGAAAATAGGTTCTAACAAATAATAACGTTTGTTTCGTTCGTCATATCATTCATCCCAAGTTCTCTCTGGAAAAAAATAAAAAGCACAATCTGCAGCACAAAGTTAAACGATATCGAAAAAGTAAGGATAAATCGATACTGACTTGCCCGGTTTTACTCTAAACTTGTCACCGTGCAACGCATGGTAAATGGCCGCGATGCTCCATGCAACGCCGATCCCCAGGAAGACGTTCACCGCGTTACTTCCGGTCACGTTCCCCACGCTCGCGTCGGCGTACTTGTCCTGGCATGCGGCCACCTTGCTCGCGAACGTGTCTGCAATAAAATCACATACTTAGATCCAGACTCCCCTCCCCTTCTCGCTTCTCTTTCCTCGCCTCCCTCCCATTCCCTCTCTCTCATTCCCTCTCATCAAATTTATCGACTTTCAATCATTCCCCGCTCGCACGAGCAACAATACGACACCGTAATCTCGTTCATCTTATATATATATGTACCAGCTCGTTGTATGCACGGGTGGGTTATCGGGGAGGGGGGGTTGGGCACATGTCTCGAGGCGAGAGGCAGCAAAAGCAGCGGAGCTTGCGGCGCACCGCGATTTGTGGCAACACCTTGCCACGTCGTCTATACCAATTTGCAGTTTACGATTTACGTGCTTGCCCCTCCATCTTATAAAACCTCCGTACGAGGATCAAGGAGTATATCGTGGAAATATATTAATAAATAAAAATAAATTATATCGCGAAATTTTACGAAAAGTTACGGATTCAATCACGAGAGACTGGTTCCTTGACAAGAGGAATCTCGAGCGTACGCAGAGTTTAAAAGTTTAAAAGTTTTGGAAAATGGATCGTGACCTTTTTTTTGACGAGTCATGGTGAGCATAAGCGTTTTAAAGTTTAAGAAGTAATAAAAGAGTTTTTTCGAGTAAACCGATTTCGAATCGCAATTTTTCTAACGTGGTGGTTCTCACGTGGAAATCATCGATGAGAGAAAGAGAGAGAGGAAAATTTCGTAAAAACTTTATCTCGAATTTTTTCATTCGTGTAACAATCCTCGAGTAAACATATTCGTGGGGAGTTATGCAAACCGTTCCAAAAACGGGATATCTCCCCCTCCACGTTTAATCGGCGAATATGTTTCGCCATATGCGTCGCCTACTACTTTCGTCGGTTCTTGTTATTGGTCGTTGCTCCTATCGCGACGAGAACATTGTGCACAACAGCCAGCTGACGTGAATAACCAGCCAAGGTGTACGTAACTACTGTGCGTGCATGTATATATACGCTCGGATTAAATCCAGCCGCGTGTGCCTGGATTCATTTCACCCACCAGTTTTATATATATATATATATGTGTGTATTCCAATCGATTGTGCCGCTAGCTTTCCACTGTAAAAAACTTTCACGCGAACATTCGATACTGTAAACGATTTCATGATTATTCGAGTCCCGATATCGGCTTGAATATTATCGAGTTTTGTTTGAAAAAACAAGGAGACAAAAAGAATTATTGGCAATCGTATCCCCGTTTTTATTCCACGGTTGTTTTTCACGCTTTTTCGTTACGCTACTTGGCTAAAAATTTGGAACCAATCGCAAAGCCTCATCGAATCTTTCGTTAATCGTCCTATAGATCTTTTTACATGGCTGTGCTATACATAAAAGATCAATCGAGAATAAGAAAATCGTGGAAGGATATTAAGTTTATCCATTTTGCGGCTATTGTATTTCGAATCGAGTCGAAAATCGAGGGATCGACATAGAGGCCGATCAAGAGTGAGGAACGACTCGAAGTTTGTCCATTCTTGTAGATCTTGTGCGGCTATTCGAATCGAAAATTCTGGACGAAAAGGACGGTGTATCCACGATGTAGATCGAAATCAATTTTCAACCGGGAATGTTCCTCACGATCGAGAAAATTTGTATAATTCGCGGGTCGAGGATGAATTCCGGGTGAACTACTTTGGCTTCCCCTCAGCCACGCGTTTCGCGCACTTTTACGATCGTCGCAAACTTCCTTCCTTCTTTCCGTAAAATTCTCATCAATATTTATGGCCTTTGACCAAGGATTCGCTCGCCACAATCTTCTTCGCAGAGATCGGAATTTTCTCTTATTGTCCCATCTCTCGTTGAACGTGTCGAGGATCCCTCCGTTCGTGAAACATCTTATCTTATGGAGTTTACGGATTTCGAACATTATGTTATCAACTGGCCGCTTTGACTATCCGACTTTGACTCCATTTCCTCGGTTTTGAGTTGGATGGAGAGGGATCGATTTTCGCTTTAATTGAACTTGAAATTATCAATTATAGAGTTTGATCTTTGAGTTGTATCTTGATTCAATATAGTTGTATCTTGCAATATAGCTTATTCGTGGTCCATTTTATAAAGATTATAGAAAGTTAAATTTATTTCACTTTCAAAGATTCTTTATATTTATACACAAGCTTAGAATTCGATTATCGATCGTTATTGATCTTACAAGAAACGAAGAAAACGGATTAATGAATCAGATGCACAAGGATTCGAAGGTTCATTTTGCAGGAATAAAATTGCATAAAATTGGATTTGACGTTTCGATCCACTGGCTCTATCTGTTAATGTGATTAATGATTGATCAAGGCCGATAATAAATTCGAAGCTATATAAAATTCGAAACCGTGCAACCGTCGAATTATCCATATTTTACCTCGATAACCTTCGTCGTTATCAACCTCCACGTTCGATTGTTTCGAGACGAATGAGCGGCAGATTAACGATTCTCGAGATTCGATCGATTCCACGGGATGGGAACAATTTTTCTCGGATATCTCCATGGGGCGAGGGGAGAGAAATATTCGGAGGAAATGTTCTTTGCAGGCATCCCGTTTGGATCGTTAGATACAATGGAGAGTTTTCACACGATAACGCGTTGAAGGTTCATCCAACGATCCATCGGAGGGGATGGAGGACAGTAGAGGGTGGCGCGACCCCGAAGCGAGAGCATTGTTCGAGCTCACAATGGCTAAACGCAATAAATTATCACCAACCCCGGCTCTCTCTGCCGCATATCACTACCCACCTTATATAGTAACCCCTAAAATCCTCGTTGAATACGGAATACGCCGGTAAAGGCGGGGTTGTGCCACGATTCGCATTGATAAATTCCCATTACCACTGATAATCGTTCGCTCCGTTTATCCATAATTCACACGATCCGTGTTATTCCGTATTATTTAACACCTTTCTTGTTAAAAAAAAATATATATAATATAATATTTTCGTTATTTCAAAACGCGATTCTTTCGCACAATTTATTCGATCGAAGATTCAAGCTTAAGTTGAATCGAATAATTTAGATATTTGGGTAAAAAAAAAAAATATTTGTCGTCTTCTCTGACGAAAAAACGATTCTGGAGCAAAATTCGAGAACGATCGACTTTTGAATTCAATCTTCGAATCGAATTAACTCTTCGACAAAGAGTTTCTCTTCGGAAATTCGACACGGAACCAAATTAAACGACGACGAAATGGTGGAAAAAAAATTTGAATATCACTCATTTGTCACTAACAGGGGGGGAGGTAATTTTTCATATTCCCCTTTCCTCCTCCCTCTCTTTTTCCTCGCCTCTTTTTTCATCCCTCCCCTAGGAGGAAGCGTCGAGATGAAAGCCCTGGAAACGGGATTGGCCGAACACATTGAAACCTCGCTATAAATCTTGCAAGAGATCGTGTCACTTTGCGAAACGTTCCCTCTGTCGTGGTCGAAATACGATCTCCCCACGGTCTCTTCCCGCGATTCGAGAGTCGCAGAGTCGAGTCGAGGAGGAGACTTTTGTCGGTGGAAGACCACACGATTCCTCGTGGCCTTACGTACACCTCGAGAAGATCTTCTTCCGAGGTCTGAAAGTTAAACAGAAGGAGGTTGAGGGGAGGCAGAAACGGCTGCAATTTTTACGAGCTGCGTCAGCCGTTGGATCCTTTGAAATTTAAATGTCCCCCCCATCTAGAAACTATTCGAAATACTTTTACTCTACGAGACTCTTATTTAGATTGACGTTCCCCTTGAGATTATTGTTCTTTCTGGTCAGCGTGATCTTTAACGGATATATAGATTCGATCTTTTTTTCAGAAAGGAGGGTCTATTGTTTTATTATAAATTGCTCGAGCGATGAATTTTAGTCACAATTATATTATATACTTTCCCTTTGCGCCTCGCAGACATAGATCCATTTACACTCCTTTGAATATCGATATATATATATTTTCCTTTACTTGATTTCCAATTCTCCATCTTCCCGTTTTTATCTCCTCCTCTCGACGATAATCACGCGCATCATCACTTACGTGTATCCGTGGCTCTTGATCCAGTTTCCCTCTCCAGGTTCCCCTTTGTGAATAAATAAAAAGTACGTATCGACGAAAGAAAGAAAGGAAGAAAAAATCTCTTTTCGAATTGAAATAAAAAAAAAGAAGAAAGTAAATGGCTCGCGAGATTTTTAATTAAACGCGATAAGGTTAATTTCGCGGCACGTTTACCCTCTACGAATTGGCCGTATTCAGAGGGAGGAAGAGGGCTATTCAGGGTGGTTTCGCTCGAACGCGCTTGTTCCAAGGATGGAAGGGAGAGGAGGAGGAGCTCGGTCGGGCGAAATTTGTAACGGCGCAGTCAGACGCCCTTTTTCAGGGAACGGCGGCGGCGGTTCCTTTTGAATAAAATCAAGTATCAGGTTATTGTGCCGGAACGGAGAAAAGCCGCGATAAGAAGGTCTCTTTCAACCGGCTTTTCAAAACCAGCCTTCCCTTTTTTATATTTCATCCTTCCTTTCAAGCCTCGTTTGTTCGGCCGGAAATTTCTTTCTCGCAACGGTGGAGATGTTTTTCAACGGTCGGGCCCGTGTGCGCGTGTGCGGATTATGCTCGTGTAATGAATTTCTCTCGTCGCGACATCGACGCGAGTGGATCGTGGAAATTCGGTTTTGCGTACGCGAATGGCGATAGTTTTAGAAAAAAAAAGTTCGTCGTAGCTGCTTCGAGTGAATAAAATTATAAAATTGACGAGAATAATTTAGAACGAAGTAGTGGTAATAAAAGAAAAATTTAAGTAACGATTGCACGTGACAAATCGCGAGTATAATTTACGCGAGTATTATATCGATAATATACGGTAAAAGCAGTAATGGCAAAAAATTAATGTAATTATAACGTAATTGGTGTTTGTATTATTGCTCGACGGTACTTTTTAGAATATCATTCATTTATTCTAGTACAATTTATATTAAAATGCTACCATGAGTCGAGTACCATTCCAATTTGGATAAAACTTACGTATCGCATTTACTCTAATGCATATTACCGATCTGTATATTTTTCTCATTTTTTAAAACGCAGAAAATTAACATTAAACAATTCTCGTAATTTCGAAGAGATCTAAAAAAAAAAAAAAAAAGAAAAATGATGCTCGCAAGTATAATTTAAATTTAATATCCTGATAATTTAACAAAATAAAACAATTTCCCTTTAGACTAATATTATAAACCTCGTAGATTAAGTTTAATAAAATGTCTGGAATTAAATTCACAAACCATATTTTCCCGACAAACGGAACGGCGATATTTCTAAAAGAAAAATTTCGTTTCTCGAACCCGAACCAGTTCAAACTTTCGAGGGGGAAAGTATCTTAAATTTATTTTCCTCGGCGAACGTGTATCGAATCCCCTAAGCTCCACCGAGTTTCTACCGAGCGAAGCCAGTATAATTGCAAACGTGGCGGCCAACGAATGGACCGCGGATATGCAAATGCAGCGAGCGGTCCTCCGATAAAAGCGGCGGCCACTGATTTATTCCAATAATCGTACGAGTATGGGATGGCTGTTGACACGCCAACCCGCGCACGCACAACCCGCTGATAAACGCGTTCGCACACCGTTGCCCATGCTTTTCACGGGGCAATGGTCACCGCAGGACGATTCTATTCGTTTCCGCGCGACACCCCGGCCTTAATGTGAAAAACGTACCAGAGACGCGTCCATTCTCGTCGAACAGTGAAATTCATACCCCA
>NW_006263543.1:1104363-1109836 GCF_000469605.1 Apis dorsata | reverse complement strand
AAAAAAAAAAAAAAAAAGAATACAAATATACTTTTTTAAATTAAAATTAAAAGATTCGTGAATTGATACAAGTTATCTCGACGCACAACGAGATTCGAAGATCTTTACGAATCTTTAAAAATGTACCTTCGCGAGGCAATCTAGAAACGAAGGATTCGATGATCTCTTAGAAAAAATTAAATTTCGAAATTAGACTCGTTATACGTTCTTTTTTTAAATCCAAGCAACACCGAATTCTCTCGAGAATATATATACTGGTTCAAAGATCAAAGGGTGGGTGGAATTAACGTGCTAATTCGTGTCGATGAAACTGTCCTTGAAACGCGCGCACTTTCATAAAACGAAAAAACTTAGCCCTCTAATTACAATGAGAGGTAATCTTATCTCGCTCGTTCGGATTTCGTCGCGTGGAAAATTCGTGAAAATACGCGTTGAAACAAAAAAAAAAAAAAAAAATAAGGAAGCTTCCCCCTCCTTCCCCCTCCCTCCCCGAGAAAATCTCGGAGGAAGGTTCGCTCAACTCACCGGGGATGCTGGTGCCGAGGGCGACGAAGGCAACCGCGGTAACCGAGTCCTTGATGCCTAGGGTGCAGCCAAAGTAGGATGCCACGTCTCCTATTACCGCCGTCACCACACCGATCCCGAATATGCTGACGACAAAGCACAGGTAACCACCGGCGATATCTGAAAACCGATATACAATCGCAGTTTAAATCGCACGAAATTCTTGTCAAATTTCTCCTGGAAATTATTTATACACGGAGGAGGGGGATAAGTAAGGAAAATCTCGTTTCTGAGAATCGTAGTAGAGCGTGGGTAGGGGTGGTTTTGGGAAGAAAGCTATATTCGAAAATTGGATAGAGGAATTTTGTATCCACCTGAAATCGTTTGCCAACCAAAGTAGATGTGTATACATATATATATATATATATGTTGCATAAATTGGATTAGTCACGTGGAAAATGTTACGTTCGAAATTAACGAGCTGTTTGAATTAAACAACGTTTCCGTTTCCACGATGCATAACCAGGATTAAAGCGTTAATTAAGCGCGCCAGGAACGTAATTTTTTTTCCTTTTTTGCTCCAATTTTTTCCCCTCCCTTGCACTCCGATCAAACCGTCCCGTCCATTAATCTTCGTCATCGTTTAACGGGAATTGGAAATGCGCAACGTCGAAGAATCGGGTGTTATTAAGCACGCCGGATGTCGTCGTTGTTTGCACGCTGGTATAAATTTCATCCCCGGGGGAACAGTATTCGAAGAAAATTGGCAAACACGTGGAATGCATCGGTTATTTGGTAGAGGGAGATATTCGACACGACGCGACACCGGTGTCGTTCCCTTTCGGCTTTGATTAGCGGGACTGCAAACTGTGTTTACTCATAATCAGCATAAGCTCTTCAAGTTCGTGTTAAGTAAACGCGAGGGAGGGTCGAGGATATCTGGTTATCTCGTCACCTGAGAATTACGTTCAGAATCGTGTCGGACGAGTATATAACGAAAATTAAAATTCGGTCGACGACGTATTTAATTTTTTTTCTCCTTCCAAAGAACTCTGTTGCGTTCTATGTACGAGTTTCTACTGTTACAATTCTAAGATAAATGTTATACTTCAAGTGGAAATGTATATTCGAGAAAAATTTCTTAACTTATCCTTTTGCATCGAGGAACGAAACTCTTGTATAATGAACTCTGAGCACAATTCCTCTGAATGCGTAGAATTCAATTTTTTCGATGTGCTTATATTCAACATATTCTCGAATCTAAATCGTCGAGTGACAAATTTCGTTTCGATTTCCATTTGTTCATCGCGGCGAATTATTTGCATTCCTATTATTAGGGAATTGTTAGAGCCTCGACTTCAACGATCGATGTAGACGGATGTCGTAGAGGAAGCATCGCGTATACTCGTGCAATTTGCATTCCACGCATTCCTCTTCCCATCACTTTTTTCCAACTTGAATTAATTCACGTCAGCCCGTTTACACCTCATCAACTCCAAAAATGTACCTACACAGATACATCTTGTCGTAGTTTCTCGAGTCGGTGAAAGGAATTTTCGCCAGAATTCAATTCCTCCTCCTTTTTTTTTTTTTTTTTCTCTCAAACGAAGAAGCTCGAACAAAGCTGATTAAACCGATTCGTTAATGAGATACTCTTTGAACGAAGCAAAGCTGGTGAAAACTACAAGGAAAACTGTTCAAGTAGGCAAGCGTTATCTGCCGTTTCGGTGAATTCCAAATTGTCGTGGCACAAGTTCAAACTCCCGAAGTTTAACGAGGAACGGCGGCTGCGCGTGCAGCTGCATCAGCTGCACGAGTTTCTCGAGTGGCGAGCGTTAAATGCGACGATTGAACAACGAACTTTTTTTTTTTTTTTTTTTTTTTTTTTTTTTTTTTATTATTCTCACGCCACGCGTTTATTCCGATCGTTGTCAAGGAGATCGGTACACTTTCGAGATCGAGCGGTTCGCGTAACTGTTGAGGATTAGAAGAGAGATCCTGGTGTAAATATGGCGTCTCGCCACGTCGAAGATGTCCCCACTCTAATCCTTCTCTCACCAGAGAGAATTACCTTCTCGATTCTCCCGAAAGCTACGATACAAGGTTGGAATGAAGGAAAATCTCGTTACGAACAAGATTTAGGGAGGAGGGAAGCGAGTAATGGGAATTTTTTTTTTAAGTCGATTTCTTTCGGAACTGGATTATTCTATAAAGGGGTTTAAAAATTCGTTGATCAAGAAATTTTGGAGTAAAAAAAATTTGAGAATAGAAAAAGTTTTTAAATTTCGTTTCGGGGGATGCAACGTGATTTTTTAAATTCGTATCCTACGAGGATCTGAAAAGAATTTTGTATCAAGGAATTTTGGCAAAGCACGAGAGAATTTTTGTCTCGATTGGAAAAAGTTTTCTCGTTCGTTAAAAAAGTTTCTTTATTTTTTATCTCTGAATGAAAATGCAAAGATGCGAGTTTAATTTTCGCCAAATTTCGTGCCTTTCGAATCAAAGCTCAAATCGTTTTAGAATTCAACGATGATCCTCCTTCTTCCGACTTTTGATATTCTATCTGAAAAGGAAGAAAATTATGATTCGGTACTGTTATCACCGGTAAGATGACGCGTTTGATTACTCTTAGGTTGGGTGGAGTGATAGAAGATGATAGGAATTGCCACGGATGGAATTTTATTTCGTTCATTTTCGTTCAAAGTTTTCTCCAAGCGTCTACGTTCCCAAAGTTCGTAAACAGGTTCGGTTAACCGCCACTGTTCTGGAATTTGTATCTGACGTCTGATCCTCTTCCTCCTCCTCCTCGAGATCCTCGAAACCTATCCACGATCCACGAACGAACTTCCCTCGTAGGATTTCCAAACTTCGTAACGATTGTAGTTCCCTCAACCACGTGCGAATTCCTGCAGCTTCGCGAAACTGCTACGACCATGCGCATACTTGACGAACCAATTAATTCTCTTTTTCAGATCAGATAGTATGCCTTTTCGATCGAGAAAATCATTTAACTTTAAACGTCCATTTGGATCAAATAAAACAGAACTCGATTCCATTTTCTCAGATCCTACATTTCAAAATTTTTTCTTGAATTCCCTTTCGCGATGTGAAAACATATTAACATAGAGAAGGATCAATGGACTCTTTAGTCCCGTCGAATACGTGGAAATGTTCAACAGCTCAAGCGACTAGAGAGATAAAGTCACCTCGTATAAATAGAATTCCAGCTTTATCAAGACCTTTATCGTCGATGGAATGTCGATAATGGAGTCTTTCGAGGACAAATTCGTAGTTGGACGGGACGGTGAGGCTGGACACGAGGCGGGGTAACGCGGTTTGCCAATAAATCAAACCGCGGCTAGTCCATCGATGCGACCGATATTCAAGGGAACCAAGGATCGATAGCCACGAGGTGACCCGAGGTCCGTGAATGTAAATGAGATCAACCGACACGGATCGTCGATCGTTTTCACTCGTTGCCCTCGATTTTTTTTTTTTCGATCGATTCATCGCGTTGCCGATCGCGCGTTCGATTCGTAATTTCAACATTAAATTCATCCGATCCGTGTTTCGTTCACGGTTGTCAATATCCATTTAATTTCCTTCGTTCGAGAGAGTAACGATAATATCACAGGTTTGTCGAATCAAACGTTGAAAACATCGTTTCACGAGGTAGCAGCGTCGGTAATTGAATCGACAAACTGAATTATCGACCGAAATCAGCGCGAACTTTGATTATAAACACTTTCATCGTAAACTCGATATTTAATTTAATCAAGTCGATCCCTGGTTGATAATCGTTTCAAAGGATAAAACATTCCCCATCGTGGTTTCGATAATACGATTCCGCCATCTTCCCTTTTGTTCATCAAATGGAACTCGACCAACATGTTCACCCACCGATGTACCTAACTCTCTGTTGCGCGTCGGCGATGACCAAGTCGCCCCTCTCCCCGCCCATGAATTATGCGATATTATCTCTGCTAAATTCGGGGAAGCGCAATGCGGTCTCCCCGTTGTTCCACCATTTTCACAACATGTGCGCGTGTGTGAAACACGAATCGTAAACTTTACCAAATTTTATTAACGAAACACAGTGATTGGAATTACGAGAATTGATTTCATTCTCGTGATTTTGAATCTGAAAGAGATTCGAATTTTTTCTTCTTTTTTTCCATGCATATCAGATATAAATAATCAAACGAACTTTTGTCTCGAATTCGTAAAATGTAATTCTACGTAAGTAAAACGAACGTAGAAAAGGATGAAAAGTATTGCAGGCCCTTATATCGGTGTTCTTGAATATTGAGCGAGAATTTGTCAAAAATAAATCGAGCTCGTATTTTGCGAAAATCTCTACCCTTTAGTATTATCTCTCTGTCCAATTTATCTATATATCATAAACGCTGTATTGCCTATTTCTTATCACGTACAAAGGAATTGAGAAGAATGGTGAGCCAGCCAAAGTCGAAACGAAACGATTTCTCCACTTTCTTCCTGTTATAGATGTACTTACGTAGGAACATTTTTGGGCCACAATCGGTATATGTGTTTATGGTTCGTGTTCCGTCGAATCACCGATATATATATATGCTTAGCAGATGCAGTCTCGTTAGTTTTGTTCTCCCAACGAACGTGACCCGATTACATCATATAAATTATATATTTGCCACGCGTGACGCAAATCCTAATGTTCTAACACGATGATACCGATCCACCTTCTCGAACTATATCTCATTCCTTCGTTTTTCTTTTCGTTTCTTCGAAATCTACAGCGTTATCGAAGAACTCGTTGCGTTGTTGAAATTATTTGCGCACCAATCATTTCGAAATATTTATTTCAAAAAGGCTATTCGTGGATGCGTTTAAAATAATTTTGGAAATGATTTTTGTTTTCTTATTCTCGTTAATATTGTAAAATACTTCTCTTTCGATATTTTTCTCTATTTTTTGGACAGTGTCATTCAGA
>NW_006263543.1:1101317-1104159 GCF_000469605.1 Apis dorsata | reverse complement strand
ATTTTTCACAAACAGAATGGCAGCGATTTTCACTTTCAAATAAATTTCGAAACTAAACTTCTCTATTTTTTGGGTAACGTTAGAGTGTATTCGGCGATAGATTTGAGGAAATGCTGAGGACAGGTGAGAGTATTTTTCACAAACAGAATGGCAGCGATTTTCACTTTCAAATAAATTTCGAAACTAAACTTCTCTATTTTTGGGGTAACGTTAGAGTGTATTCGGCGATAGATTTGAGGAAATGCTGAGGACAGGTGAGAGGATTTTTCACAAACAGAATGGCAGCGATTTTCACTTTCAAATAAATTTCGAAACTAAACTTCTCGAAAGTTTTATTCTCAAAGATATTTAAACTCGATGCATACTTGAAAGATGTTCCAACGTTATTTCTTTTTAACAGTAATTTTTACTAATACGTCTGATAACTTCGTTGTCAGATCTCAAGAAGGGACAAAAGAAGATTTCGAGAATTCACAAGATCCATTCGAAGAATCTCGCGCAAGATTGCATCCTCGATTCGATCAGAAACCGACGCGAGAATTTCATCCGTTATTTTCTCACAGCTTGATTAAATTGTTTCAAAGATTTGATCGCTTTGACAGTATGACGAAACAGCTGGCAAATCGAATTTTGGCGAAATACGCGGAAAATTCTTTTTACCCGATGTATGAATATGCATCTAAAGGGATCGATTTCACAGATTCGATTGAAAGATTGAAAGATGCGCGCTTTATCAAAATTTATATCGCGTCGTTTTTAGATAAGAAATATATAAATAGTTTAGATAAAACGCGTCTTGGTAAATAATAAATCTCGATGAAAAAGATGTTCCTCCATTCGGACAATCTTTTCTCTCGCGATATGATACGATAGGTACAATCTCCATCCATAGTATATAAGTATCGAATTTGCATATTGCATGAATTTTCTTTCAAAGGAACTTTATTCCGCCATAAATCTTCCGCGTGACAATTGTTCGAAAAGGAAAATGTCGAGGATATAATAAAATCGTAATAAATTTCGAAAGAAAGCGCAACGAAGATTTACAGAAAAAAAGAAAGAAATTTAATGCGATATTGGAAGGGTCTATCGTTCCCAAAAAATTTTTAGAACAAGGATTAAGAATAGAGACATTTCGTAATAGAACTTCTAAAAGAATATCCATTTAAATGAAAAATTTCCAAAAATATTCTCGGTTCAATTTTTAAAAACTTTCAAATTCAATATTCGCCTTACTACCTCGAGAATTTCAGAAATCAAAATTTCAACCGAGCCACGCAATTTAATATCCCATACACACATAAGAAAATAATTTCCAAGCATTTGGATTGTTTAATTGAGCGGAATAGAGGATGTAGAAAGGGAAAGATAAGGGTGATATTTTATCGAAGCGCAGCGTATCGCGAGCGTCACACGAGTTTCGACTTTATCCCGCTCCTCGGCATCATCCACCGAAGCATTCGCGACGTTGATTTATAATAGGCGAGCCTCGAGGAATAAACAAACTCAAACCTTCCCCCTCCCCCTCTCGCGCCAGTTTGATACAGTGCTTCGGAGGGCTTTCGCCAATTCAGCGGGCTTTTGTGTCCGATTGTGAAATAAAGCGCACACTTCTCCTCTCCGCCTTCTCCCCTTCTTTTTTCTTGGCCAAGTTCTCCCCGATCCTTTTACCGTTTATTTCCCTCCTACACCCTTTTTTTTTCTTCCAGACACCCTTTCGGACACGGAAGCTCGCTCCGCGAGACAATGTATTATTCACCTTCGCATGTGCCACCTTCGACCCATCCTTCTCTCACTCTCCCTTGTACTCCTTTTCTCTTCGTTAATTCCTAGATCGATCCCTAGGGATGAAAATCGAGCGTATGTGTATGTGTGTGGATGTGAGAGACGCTCCTTTTTTAAAAATTCACGAGTGATTAAACGGGGCCGAAATTGTGATACGACGTTAGCGAGAATGATTCTTTTGTATAATTGATGGACGGATTTGGATAAATTTTGGATAAATTTTGGATAAATTTTGGATTTTTGAATCGTTGAGAGAGAGAAAGAGAGAGAGGGAGAAAGAGGATTGAGATTTGGATATTTATTTTACTAATGATGTTTTTGCAATGTGAAAACCAGTTTCGCGATTAAATGAAAGAGGGAAATTTAATAATCGAAGTTAATAAAAAAGTTAGTTGGATAAATTCTATTATTTAGAAGCATCGAACTTTTTAAATGATCGAGTACAAATATAATAAATCAAGCGTTTTAAATAAATTTTATTCGAAGTAATTCAATTAATTCTATTCGAGCATTTAACTAATTATACTTTTTCAACGCGTTCAGAGTTGACTCGTAACGTTCTATTATTCCCTTATTGCGGTGTATGGCGCGCAAGTGGTATGACTATGTACCACATCAGACAGAGTAGATCGAATCGACTTCTTCCTTCGATATATATATATTTCTCGAACCGAATTTCACAGACCAAAGGGAGGAAAGTTTGGGTGGCATAAAAAGACGGAAGAAGCGGGGAAAAGAAATTTCGACGAAACTTGGCTCAGACGAAATTGCGTCCGACGAAAGTTAATGGTTTAACGAGAGGTTTTAGATCGTCGTTGGGATAAAGTTGAGGCCCGATAGAGAATAAAGTACGAGGCTCGCTCTTAGGCGAGGAACCGACTACCACCATCTTCATTTTCCACTTTCCTTGATATTTAAAAAGTCAGCAGTTGAAATGGCAGATTACAGCCACTGACTCGATTCCGACGAAACGAGAATCTCCCTCGCGATCAACTCCACGATCCCCCCTCTCCTCTTACTTTCCTAAGTAATCTTGGGTAAAAGTAATCTCCTTCCA
>NW_006263543.1:1099472-1101132 GCF_000469605.1 Apis dorsata | reverse complement strand
TATATATATATATATTTGTTGCGTTACGTTCTCAATATTCTCGATAAATCGATCGTATCAAGTGGCATACGCGATATCCGCGTATAACCGCGATAACACGATATTAGTTATTGCGCAACAGCAATGGTAATAGCATTGGAGGATACAATAGGGTGTGTCAGAGGAGGTGTGGGAGGAACTCGACGTATATGGAATACGCAGAGGCATCCGCATGGATTCTACATGGAGTCCCCATCCGCATGGAGTCTCGAACGATGCTAATTGCACGGCACACAATGGACCCGTGGTCTCTCTCCTCCTCCGGTTGTTCTCTCTTCCTCTCTCGATTCCGCGCGGGGGAAATCGGACATCGAGCCTTTAAATAATTTTGACCACTGGTGATTCCATCTCTCTCCTCCAATCAAGTAAACAGCGATGCTCGCGTTTTTCCCTTCTTTCTTCAATTAGTCGACCATTTCAGCCATTTCAATTCGGCCGATCGAAAGTCGAAGACGGGGGAAAAGATAGATTTGTATGAATGGAAATGGAGGAATAGTTTAATAGTTTGAATTTTGAGATCAATGAGAAGATTTTTGTTTGTTTGCTAATCGTTAATCTTCTTAAAGAAGAGGGGATTGTAAAAATCAAGTCAAGTTTTGAAAGTTTCTTTTTCCGTGATATCTGATTTGCATATAGGTGAAATTCGGCTGGTGTTTTTCATCACGTTTATTCGGCTTTATAGCGAGATATAAGAAGAAGTTTGGCAAATATTTCCAGGATGTTCCTCCTGGCCTATTTTTCCTCCTCCTTTCGGTTGAAGGACCGTTACCCGACCGTTACCCGATCCTTTCAGCTCGTTGAAAGATTTACGATAAAACGTGCGACAGACGTATCGTCCTATCTGATGGATTATTCGACTCTTCTTTCCAAGCGCGGGACACGCATTTTGAATGCGACGTTGGTTTCGCTACGTTGATTTTCATAAGAGCAGGAGGAAAGAGAAAGGAAGTTTTAAAAATTAATTAATCTCTATAAATGACGTTTAATAATTTCTACGAATATAGGTGAAAAATGATCCATTTTTTTTAATCGATAGGGATTAAAAATTATGTAGAAAAGTTTCTATCCATCGCGATTTTTGCTTCTCTTTCGTCACTCGACAAAGAACCCATTTTACCTCTGTTTCCCTTGCTCGAGAGGATATCTCGTCAGAGATATAAGAACGCAAGTTCCCGTTCCTTTCTTGCAGAAAAGTAAGTAAAAAAAAAAAAGAAAAAAGAAAAAAAAAACACGATATCCGGTTGAACGACAATGCTAAGCAAGAGAAGAAAATTTACCATCTCGTGCACGGATCGTTACATCGTTTCATCCATTTTCACGGAATTACCGGCTTGTTCTCGTTCAACGGGGTGAAATTCAATTTCTTCTCTTTCCTTGCATTACGGCATTATACGCGATAAACAGGTAATAACGTTCGAAAAACAGGAGGAGATGCGCAATATAGGCAGCTACACGAGCTCTTAAAATTTCCCACCATTTCCCTACTTACTCCATTCCTCGTTTTCGAAATAGGGATTTGATACCGTTCAGAGACTCGAGTTTAATCGTAACAATAACGAGACCTGTTCCCATTTATCTCTCGATTCGTAAAAATCCGTTACTCGTCGCGAAGAAAATATAA
>NW_006263543.1:1088325-1099201 GCF_000469605.1 Apis dorsata | reverse complement strand
TATATATATATTCTAGCATCAACTTTAATCCTCGTGTCTCGTGTAACCTTTTCGATCACCATGAAAACGATTTTCATTACCGATTGAAATTATATTGGAAATTGGAACCGCATCCGCTTCCATATCACACATTGTACAAACAACACGCCTTATTTACACGACAATTGAACGCGTAATCATATTTGCTCATTTCTACGCCCTACCACTTCTCCTCTCCTAAAATAAATCCTCTTAAACAAATACAATTTATTCATTTATTCGCATTCACCCCTAGACAGAGAGAGAGGGGATTCGATCCGTTTTTCCAACGTGCACACAACTCGAGATACGAAACGAGATACGAAATGTTATGTACGCTAAGAGAAGAAACGTTTCGTTGTAATCGGCGTTAACAAAAAAGAAGAATAAAGGAAGCAGATCAGTTGTGTGCCCCTGAATAAATTAAACCGCTTCGTCTGGCCGCCTCTCGCAAGATCGTAATTGCGCGGATATTTTTCTCAATTAAAACCGTAATTCCGTTTCCCGGCCAAGTTTCCGCGAGAGCGAGAGCGAGAGCGAGAGAGAGCGAGAGAGCGAGAGAGCGAGAGAGAGCGTTTACAGTTAAAAATGAACACCGGTTAGTAATGTCGATCGATATCCTGCCAGCCTGCTGGGATTGCGGAGGCCGCGGAAATTACCTGCGGAAATTTCATTTCGTCGGGTTAGGCTCTAATACCGGTCGAGAGCTATTGCCAGATCGTAATGCCGAGATACGCCACTCGTACATTCGTCCATTATTACCCGCTGCTTATTTCTTTATTTTAATCTGTTAATCCGTTAAAATGGACGGCGATTCTCGATTTGTGCTTTCGTCAAATTAAATGATTTTTGAAATCATTATGAAATCAAGAAAGGGAGAATAACGGAGAGATAACGGATGATTTTGGTTGAATTTTTGATTGAAGGATTTTTTTGAGAGTCTTGATAAACAAAATAAACTTTGCTCCATCCGAGATTTCGTTCAACATTTCGTTGAAATGAAAATTCAAATGGGGAAATTTTGGATAGCAATGAAGGAATAAAAGGGGGGATTAATATCGTTCAAATGATCCTAGATATGAGAATCTCTTGCCTAGTCAGAATACTGCTAAACTTTGTTCATCCTCGATTTTCCATAGTTTCATTAAACTTTAATCTTTTTCAACATTGTCGAAGCGAAAATTCAATTTCGAGATATTCAAATCTCGAAATAGAGGAACATTATTATATCGAATTATGAAAATTTCGAGCAAAGAAAATATTTTATTTTCGAAACGATCACGAATCCTCTGTTTAGACTCGATCATTCTTAATTAACCATCGTTTTTCCATCTCTCGACTCATTTTCTTCCTCGATTTTTCACGAATTTTGCCTCTTTCCAAAGGATCGTCAGAATAATATACACGAAATATTTTACACGCCGTTAAACGTTCTAATCTATTGAAAAAGCAATAAACTTTGGACGATGATGGAACAATTCCATTCGACCTACTCACCGAACTTCATTAAAATATAACGGGGGAGCATACGTGAGAGATCATTCTCGCAACGCGAGTCAGTGTGGGACCCAGCTTCGAGGATGAGTTTAATCAAGAACGCGGGTTATCTGACCTCCCTTCCTTCCCCCTATTTCCAGCTAGCTTTATCACCACCAACTGGTTTATCATAAGCTGGCTAGGTAGCCTGGAATGGCTAATGAAGTCCAAGAGCGGTAAATAACGAGAGCAGAGCCGTTTCGCAATTTATTATTCTTGAGAAAGCTGCCAACGCTTGCCAGTTTATCTTCACGATTTTACCGACATCTCCTTTACCCGATTATCGAATTTCTCGGCGTTTTTCTCGGAAAGGGGGAAAGAAATTCGAAGAAATTCTCCCTTAACGCGACTTCATCCATAGCTTTGTGGATGCATTATGTGTACAAGCACGTCCCATCGGCCGCGTATATTACTCCTACCACGACACGCTGTTCCATCAAGTCCTCGGAGAGCCATCGGTTTTGGTTTACGAACCGAGCCCCGAAGATCAAGGTTTTTCTTAATTTTCTATTCGTTGTTCGAGATATACATGTGTACATAATTTCTTGACGTTGCTCTCTGTTAAACGGATCGTGTATCTTTGCATATTCAACGAAGGAATATCGATGAGACGAATGAAACAAGAAATTGAATATTTAATAAGTCGCTCGTCGATGAAACGATATCACGGTTTCGCTTTATCTTCTCTTTTGTTTTTCTTTTCGTGACACTATAAGAAACACGAAAGGATTTTAAAAATAATAGTAAATATATTTCTTTTCTCATGGAACAGATCTTGTATGTGTAAATACATCTGGTTGTATCTTCAAAGAGATATTGAAAAAAGATAAAAGATATTGAAAAAATTAATCTATTACACTATTACGTTGACTACAAGTTGGTAAGCAAGTCGAGTAAGTTAAAGTTTAAACCTTTTGTTTGTAATTTGATCTCCACGAATCTTACAATTGCTTTTTAAAATAAGAGATAAGTAATTGTAAAATGCATAAGAAAGATATAAACTATTCGTTCAAAATTTGGCCAATTTCTTACTCTTAGGGATGACAAACGCTTCGTTTCCAGATTATAATTGCACGAGTGCACAATCGCGACGCCAAGAAATTTGCATCGTCAATTATTCCATACACAACGATCCAAAAGCGCGGTGGAAAGCAACCGGCCAAAGCCAAACGAAATCTGTAATTTTTGTTGTTTTTCGACCGTCGAAATTAGAATTTCATTGCGGCTTGGTCACAGCTGGAGACACGCCCGCGAAATTTTTTGCTGATCAAATTTTGGAACGGTCCCATCTCGCATAATCTGTAACCGATATAAAAATCCATCGATTTACGATCCTCCTACGAAACCAAAACTCCAACACAAATTCGATCTTCTTTACTTTTGCAAAATATCATCGAAATCGTTATCACCAATTGATCATTTTTTGTTAAATTTATAGATTTTACATCCCCCTGAAGGATCAACTCCACGCAGAAACGTGAAATTTTTTTATTTTTCAACAGCATTTTCGATTTTGTCTTTTCGATAATCATTTCTCGTGACATTTTAATATTTCTTCCATTATCCATCGATGTTATT
The DNA here is from genome assembly GCF_000469605.1 of Apis dorsata. Lineage (NCBI taxonomy): Eukaryota > Metazoa > Arthropoda > Insecta > Hymenoptera > Apidae > Apis > Apis dorsata. The sequence continues at coordinate 1,096,069 of NW_006263543.1, read as the reverse complement.
ACATCGATATAAATCTTTGCTCCATCAGAAACGAATTTTATTCCATTATTCGAAATAATCCATGCATGGTTTGTAAACGTTCCAAATAATTTTGCAGGCCAAAATGGATAGATAGGGGTAAGTATCCGGCGAGCGGACAATGAAAGCCCGCAAAATCCCTCTGGAGTTGCGATCTCTCCTGCAGGATAATATCATCCTATCGAGCTTCTTGTCGAGAGAAAGAGGAGAGAGAGAGAGATTCTCACCGTTGAAGAGAATCGCCGTATCGGAGACCATCCTTGTCGCTAGTTAGAAGGGTATTTATTTCGAGATAAAGCTCGTCACAGTTTCAGAAATACCGTCCGATCTCAAATTATATATTTCTTTTCTTATCTTTTTTTTTTTTTCATCCTTTGTTGTTTCATTTCTTTACCCAATTTCATTTTTTCTTTCTTTTAATATCCTCCCTTCTTTTTAAAAATTAATTATACACTCCCGATTAATCACGATTAATCACGATGATTTCTTTTCTTATCTTTTTTTTTTCATCCTTTGTCGATTCCGTAATAACTTCGTATAGCATCCATTATACGAAGTTATACGACATTTTTTCTTCCTTTTGATATCCTCCCTTCTTTTTAAAAATTAATTATACACTCCCGATTAATCACGATTAATCACGATGATTTCTTTTCTTATCTTTTTTTTTTCATCCTTTGTCGATTCCGTAATAACTTCGTATAGCATCCATTATACGAAGTTATACGACATTTTTTCTTCCTTTTGATATCCTCCCTTCTTTTTAAAAATTAATTATACACTCCCGATTAATCACGATTAATCACGATGATTTCTTTTCTTATCTTTTTTTTTTCAGCCTTTGTCGTTTCACTCTTTACCCAATTTCATTTTTTCTTCCTTTTAATATCCTCCCTTCTTTTTAAAAATTAATTATACACTCACGATTAATCACGATTAATCACGATGATTTCTTTTCTTTTCATCCTTTGTCGTTTCACTCTTTACCCAATTTCATTTTTTCTTTCTTTTAATATCCTCCCTTCTTTTTAGAAATTAATCATACACTCACGATTAATCACGATTAATCACGATACTTTCTTTTCTTATCTTTTTTTTTTCCTCCTTTGTCGTTGCATTTCTTTACCCAATTTCCTTTTTTCTTTCTTTTAATATCCTCCCTTCTTTTTAAAAATTAATTATACACTCCCGATTAATCACGATTAATCACGATGATTTCTTTTCTTATCTTTTTTTTTTCATCCTTTGTCGTTTCATTTCTTTACCCAATTTCATTTTTTCTTTCTTTTAATATCCTCCCTTCTTTTTAGAAATTAATCATACACTCACGATTAATCACGATTAATCACGATGATTTCTTTTCTTCTCTTTTTTTTTTCATCCTTTGTCGTTTCCCTCTTTACTCAATTTCATTTTTTCTTCCTTTTAATATCCTCCCTTCTTTTTAGAAATTAATCATACACTCACGATTAATCACGATGTTTTAAACCGTTGTGACGCGTTATATATTTTAAAAATCTCGAAAGAGTCGATCGATTTTACCGCCTAGGGACTCGAATTCGAGACCTTTACAGCTCCGATACACCGTTTACTTCGCCGTAAAGTTTCTCCAACCATCACATTAGAAGCGCTCCTTGGAAGAAGTTATCCTCCCGGAAAGCGAGTAGCTTCTCTCTATCTCCGTTCTCGTTTCATTACCCTTTTTCCCATCAATTATACCATTGTTCCATTGCATAAACCTGTTTTCTTTTTTTTTTTTCCCCTTTTCCTTTCCTTTCTCCCTTCGTAAATAGATTTGCAGAGAGCAATTCCCCGATCTTTCCACTTTTCTCCAACTTTGTTTTCTCCCTTCAACCCCCGCTCCCTCCATGGCTGTTTCGTGTAACTCTATCTCCGCGTGATTGATGGCCCCCGTCAACTCGTGATCTATCGCGTTAATCACGGGATACCTCGTTTTACGCTTTCATCTTTTTTCTTCTTCTTTCCACCGGTCGTTAAACGGATTGCTGCTGCTATATATATCGAAGAATCTCGTCGTTGTCTTAATCTTCTCCCCGTTTTGATTTATCGTTCCTCCCTCTCCCCCCCTTATCCTTATAACAAACGAGGCGAATTCTCATCGCATCTTAACCTCTTCATCGACAAGCTTCTCTCTCTCTCTCTCATATATTTTCCATTCTTCTTTCTCTTACTCTCTTTTCGTTTCTTTTCATTTTTACGCATCCGAAGTATATACTTTCTATTTCCTCGAGTCAAAATAGAAGGAAAGACGAAAAGGAAACGCGTGCACAAAAGGGAAAAGGGGGAGGGTAAGGATATTTGTTGTCAATAATCGTGACGGGCGTGGCATATGCGATGTACTTGCATTTGATGAAACGAAAGGGGCAAGGTTTCATTCGATTCTTTCGAGATCGCGTTATTCCCGCGATATTTTCTAGGACACTGCAGCATCCACCCTCCTCCTTTCCCGCGTCAATGATCGCCACGGAGCTCTTCTCTTCCCTCGCAACCACCTTATCTCGAAAATTTCTTCCACGATTCTTCCACGATCGATAAATCGTGGCAGATGATCGAATAATATTCCAAACGAGTGTTTTTCGAATTTCAACAATTGGAATTCATTCGGCGCGGGGACGACGAGTTGGAGTAACTTCAAAATTTTTCCCATTCATTATCATATTCGTTTCACGATATATTCGAGTTGAAATTGAAATGATCGTGGAATCACGTTTGCAACAATAAAAATACTCTCTCGAAGAATTATTTTTATCGAATAAGTATTTACCGATATCGATATCTAGTTTCTCGGGAATAAAGAATTCGACAATCATTTCTATAATTTATAAAGGATCCAAATACTTTTGCTTCGCTTCCCCCTTCATCTAATTTACTCTCAAATTAGCTAAGCTTCAACATCTTTATAACACCAACAGTTTATTTTTCACCCTCGTAATTGATCTTTATAAAAAGATAGAAACGCGCGCGTGACTCGAATTTTAAAAAATTAGAATTAATCCGAACGGACGACGACCACCCCTTGGCGCGAATTAGCCGGCGTTTCTCGTAAGGAAAAGATGAGGAGGAGGGAGGTGTGAAAAATATTCGTATTCCTGAAACGGGGGGTTCCATGTAAATTGGCTCTCGCGGCCACGCGAATTATTACCTCGAGGGCGTGTCATGAACACTCTTCACTCTGCCCCTCTCCCTCCTCTCCTTGCCCGACGCTTTTATCGAGTGGCTGTCGACCCGGCGGCCGATCGAACCCCGATCGAACCTCAACCCCTCTGCACACGATCCGCCGGGGAAAAACCACTTTATAGCCACTCTAGATTTAGCTGAAGGATTCTTCGCACGAGCTGATCGCGGTCTACCCTTCTCTCGATGACGATGACGATGATTTAACCGGCCCTCGTCACCGTGTCACGTTTATCCAACTTCTAGATAATTTGCTAACCTCTCCTCCTATTTTTAATTCACATTTTTGCGGAAATTGTATGTACATTTTCGTTGTTGACGATAATTTTAATCTCGAAAAATTTTCAATTTTCGTTCGATATTAATTAATTTTAACTACTATCGCAATTTGGAAATTGCATTTAATTTTTGAAAATTGTGCCTTCGAAATTGGTCGTCCAATTATCGAACTTGTTGTTGTTCCGTTGATTTTTCAATTTGCACAGAGGTGACTGTCAAATTTCGTCGGTGGAATTTCCTTGCCTAGGAAGGTGATATTTTTTTGCGCGTTTTTTTTTTTTTTTTGTAACCTAACCTGAAATATCCACGACCATCCCGTGTAATTTAATAACGTCCCTTGCATGAAAATGCCGAAACTTCCTCCGCGCGTCTTCTTTTTCGCAAGAGAGCCTCGATGAAAATTTAAAGAGTTCCTCGAGGAAGGAAGAGGATTCGTCGAGCGGAGACGTCGTGCAAAAAAAAAAGTTAATCATTCTCTAAACACGATTGCAACGTTTTATCTATCAAAGAAAAAAAAAAAAACGGCCAGGAACGAAAAGAAAATGGTCGATAATAATAAGAACTCGTAATTTTCATTCACCATTGTTTCACCTCTCTTGTTTCAACTCTTTCAACACCATTCCATCCCTCATCGATCGATTTCGAATCGCTCGAACGCGATTCCCATTTTTCTCCATCCATTATCGCGAATCGAATCGAATCGAATCGAATCGAATCGAACGCGACAGACACTTCACAACCATCTGTGCGTACGATTTAAACCAATTGAATTTTTATTTCTTTGGAAATTTTTCTTCTCTCCCTCTCCAACGCGCACAAAAATGGAATTTCATAAATTAACGCCGCTTGTACGACGCGATATTTCGTTAAAAAAAAGGGAACACGCGCGATCAAAAATTGGTTTTTTCGACGGTCTCTCTTTACAATTATCGGGCAAATATCATTGACTTTCGTGTTTTTTATTCCTTCGCGTGGAAGGGGAAAATCGCGTTAACGATTCGTTTCGCCCGTTTTCGTACGCAAAAGTATGGAGGAGGAGGAGGAGGGAGCTTTTTATGGAAATTAATCGAACGCCTCCTCTTTATTGGATGAAAATCGTGAAACGCCGATTTTGCGATTACCGGATCGCGACTCGATTATTTATCTGCAATTTGACAGGAGGGTGGAGGGAAAAGAGAGGATGATGTTTAATCTCTCCCGGCTTTGAATAATTCTCCATCCCCCCTTTTGCCGTGCTCGTAAATTATGTTACCTTTATTCGCGCGTTAGTCACACGAATTTCACCCAACTTTTTCAAATATTTGAATTGCAGCCTAACGAGACGAGAATTCGTTAAATATCGAAATACCGTTTTTTCGTCCGCGTATTAATTCGAAAACAAAGGATTTTTCATGAGACGAACGAAATTTTCTTCTGTTTCAAGAAAGAAAATTCTTCATGGTAGCTTAAAAACTAAGAGCCAAGCTTTAAATTCCTAGTTGCTGATTAGTTCCATCTATTCTTTCAACGTGGCCAGTGGTGGAGGTCAACGATAATCGGACAACTTTTAATCAACCCCTATCCCTCTCTCTCTCTCTCTTCGATCGTTTCGAGGCGATCTCTCTCTTCTTTTCCCGAACAACAATATCGTGAACTGTAGAACGAGAAACGCGAAACAATGTCGTTAAGGAAGGGAATAGGAAGAAGTTCTGGTGACTAGAAGGTAGCCTGGTTAGAATTTAGAAAGTAAGTAAATACGGTCCACGGAGAAAACTCAATTTCCATTTCCCGTGGGAGTCTTTGCTTCCAGTAAAAGTATCCACTTCGCAGTCACGTTTCAACGTTGTTGTCGCGGTACACGTCCCGGTAATTCACTACGCGGTAACATCTTCTCTAAGAAATGACTTCTTACCATCCTCAGAATCCAGATTCTTCCATGGGACCGATGAAAGATCGCCAGAATCTGTTCCGTGATTCGTGTACCTCAAAAGAAATCGAAGAGGAGCCACAATATATTCACAAATTGATCCAAATACGTAATAAAACTATTTACGTGTTTAATGTCGTTTACTTTCAAAACGAATCTTTCAAATAATAAATTTTATGGAAAATTCCCTCGATCTCGAGTGTCATAATGTATTAATTAAAAGATCGATGAACTTCGTTATAATAATAATTACTCGTTGGCTCGAGCAATCTAATACGTAATGCTTTATCAACCTCGGCGATAAATAATTTTTATCTCGATAAAACGACCAATTTTTCGATAACAAATTTCTATCAAACGAAGTTCAATTTATATTCTACCCGAGCAAACCCTATCTATCACATTTAACCATAAACAAGGCGTAACCAACGGCGCAACTTTTAATTTATTAATTACGCGTTCGAGAAGGCTATGCGAAAAATATTTCACATTTATATTCGCTCGCCTGTTGATAAACACAACTTGCGCGTGCCAGATGCAGCGCCTCCACCTACCTCACCCCCTTCTTCTCCCCCCCACTCCTCCACGCTGGGAAGAGCGTTCGTTCGACATCTGGAAAGAGCAGAACTTACCCGTGGGAGGAACGAACGCGAACAACACTTTCCACAATATCGTCACGCCGTGCATCAGATAGTCCAAGGTGGACGGCGCCGCTGATTCCCCGCCACCCTCGTCGTCCTCGTCGCCCCCGCTCACCGTCAGTGCCTCCGTGAACTGTTCCTTCCAGGAACTAGTACCTGTCAACGTTATACATTATTAATTCTTCTAATTTTCTCCAGTTTGGAGAAACGATTATCTTTGGGAAATAAAGAATAAATATAATAATAATGAATTTAGGGTATTGGAAATTATGTGGTATAAAATTAGGAGAAAGTTGTTTGATTTCAATCGCGTTGAAAGGAAAGGAGCAAGCCAAGGAAAGAGGAATTTGGGACTCGTCGATGAACTTTCGAACGTTTTTATCGCGTAAATTGTCTTGTTGACAATTTCTTATTTCTATTTCTATAAATTAAGTACGATGAAGAAGTTCGTGGATAATTCTTAAGAAAAGAAGGAAGCATTAGATTCTTTCAGAGGAAGAGGGGAATTTCCCTCGTTGGTTAATTTATATTTTTCTCGTTGGATAATTGGCAAGGTTTCGACGCCGTAAAATAAATTCAGGTAACGAGATCGTGTACCTGTGATAAAACGAGTTCGAATTTCATGTGTCGATTTCGATACAGGCAATAATTTCCACTTAACGTTTCAAAGCGTGCCACTTCGTTCGCTTCGTTCGAATGTAATTTTTCCTCGTTGAAGATTGTTCCAAAGGGCAACGCGTTACGCCTCGATCAATTATTTTATCAACGTGAGAGGAGGGTTGAAATGGAAACGAAATCACGAGGGAAGGGAGGAAAGTATCAAAGCTATGGTTATAAACCAAGAGAAGAGGATCTTTTTAATGATAAAATTCCGAACAAGTTATGCAACTTTCCTCTGCTCGGGTATTTAAGCTTTTTACCCTATTACCTGGTCGATGTTTAGTTAAACGTTCGAAAAAAGCCTGCACACCGCTTACTTACATACAAAGAATACCCTTTACTTTTTTCACAACTCGACTTGACGAAATTTTAATAATTTTATAACCCTTTTATTTTAGATTATTTTAGATCGTAAAAGTTTCCGTTATCTTCCTACATTTTCATCTTAGAAACCGTAAATTCAACTTACTACCGGGTCTTTTATCGTCGCGATCATGCTCGAAATTTATAGACAAATAAACACTCGAAGAGAATTCTCGACAAATTTCAAATATCAATCTTCATTCGAGATGGAAAGCTTAATTACAACAAGAATAATTGTAATCGTTGGTCTGTGTGGAAAACACAACGAGTCAAAAAAAAAGAAAAAGGAGATGAGAGAAGAATAAAACGTAAGAAAGAAAGAGAAACTATTAATTTGAAATCGCGATACGAAAAGAAACGACTTTCGAGGAAAGAAAAACGCTTGAACCGGTGTCAAACGAACGATAAAACTGGGATCTCGCAAGGACAGGTCTCGCAGGAGTTTGGCCGCGGATGTGGGTCACAGTTTCTTGCGGAAAACGCGAGACAACCTTGCGACTCCCCCCTCTCGAAAGATTTAATGATTCGTTTCACGGATGGAAATCCTCGCTCTAGAAGAAGCATTTCGAAAAGATTTCCTCGCTTGTTCATTGTTGGATCCCCTCGCGTGAGATTACCAACGATGGTCAATCTCGCGAAACGAGTATTCCATCGTGTTTTAAAAATCTTTTATTCTTTCGAA
>NW_006263543.1:1080322-1088088 GCF_000469605.1 Apis dorsata | reverse complement strand
AGAGAGAGAGAGAGAGAGAGAGAGAGAGAGAGAGAGGAAGAAAGAAAAAGAAACGAGTGTGTAAGTGTTACGTGGAATTCTGCTCCATGATTTTTGAAGAGGAACGTTTCGTTATTCAAGAATTCAACGTTAATTACTCGGAGTAATTGAAAATTTTTTAATCGAAAAATTTAATTATTCAACTTGAGTTTTTTTTTGGGTTTAAATTATAATTCTTAATTTAATTACAATTTTGAATAAAGGAATCCATGAATGGATTTCCACGTTCAAAGGGGCCACGATCAATGAATCTAATTCGTACGAAACTCAAAGAGAACTGATTCGAAAATCGTCTATCGTAAAATAAATGGAATCGAACGCATTAAAGGCGGTAGACCGACGGCTCGCACCTTTGAGTTTAAAATTAACTTGCCCGAAGGCAGGTTGGGGTGAGTGCACAAAGGATGCCAATTCTTTCCCTTCCCCCTTTGTCTCTTTTATTTTTCGACTCGAATAAAAATCACAAAGGGTCATTCACTCGAAAACTTCCCAAGAAGAATTCTCGCTAATTCTTGGATGAATTTTATCTTCTTTCGAGTAACACTTCGTTCAAATAAATCATGGCGGATAATTCGTTTAATGAACGAAATCTGAACGTGGTTGAATCTCGAAATGTTCCGAAAATTTGCATTCTTTTTTTTTTTTTCTCCGGCATCCGGTTGCGACGAGCGTAGCAGAAGTAGAATTTTTTTCCATAGATATTCCGACCTATTTTCGATATTTTTGCATTTTCGTTTTCTCTCTTCTGTCGATGCCTAATCTGAATTTCAATACGGTGTTTCTACGGAGAGAAAAATCGCAACGAAGAGTTTGAAAAACAAGATCAAGGTTTGACAGCATATATATATATATATATATACAAGGTTGAAATAATTTGTCACTTCACTTTTTCAACCGAGATAATGACGAACGTTGGACGCCTGTCAAAATTATGACGTTGCACGATTTCCAAACAAGATTCAATGAGGAAATCCTGAAGGAGGTCGAGATCGCGAGGAGAGACAGATTCCAGATTCCAGGAATCTACTTCCACGTGTGGATACGCTTTGCGAATTTACATTTAAAGCGCCGAGTAAGTTCTCGATGGTAAGTTGCAGCGCTACACCGAGTGCACAATTTCGCGGTATACGTCTTGAATCGAAATCGTTAGAGGAAAATTCGCTTACTCGGTGTGAATCTCTTTATCGGATAATTTCATTAACGACAGAGGTAAATTCGCCGTATCTTGCCATTCTTGGAATTATCGCGAGTAAAACTTATTATATATATATATATGTTATTATTAAAGATAGGGAATTTGGGAACAAACGGATTATCATTTTTTTTTTTTTTTTTGCGAAGAAAGATGGAATTGTATAAAATAAATAAACGTGAATTGATCAATATTATTGTACCGATGTTCCTTCATATATTCCATCAAAATATGAATATAAATCAAATAAATATCATCCTGAAAAAATTGAATTCAATTATTATACTCGAAGATTCTGTTAAAAGAAATTCCTTCGTATATTCCAATATAAAATAATGAATAAAATTAAAATATATTATCCGGATAAAATTGAATACAGATATACATTAAAGAAATGGTTCAGTACACGAGGGTTAAATGATTTATTCGAGGGAAAATGCAACTATTCCGTTCTTGTACACGCGCGTGTAAGGGAGAGATCCGTGATGGTTGGTTCATTTTACTGGACAGTTAGCTGGTATATCTGGAAACACGCGTTCTACTTTATGCTTGACCTAGCACGAGCATCGTTCTTCAATTACGACGCGTAATCGAATTTGCTACGTATGTAGATCCCGGTATCGTTCGTTTCTTGAGCACAGCCACTTGACGAGAACGATAGGACAATGCTGAGATGTAGCAAAATTAATGAAATGGTGGTTTAAGACGAGCGCTTTAAGCCAGTGCTATTCAGCAATTGTCTTTAGGGGTAGAACAACGTCGAGTTGTAATTGCGGACATCGGGTATTATCGGGTATCGTCGGTTAACATCGGGCAACGTCGAATAATATCGGCTAATATCGGACAATATCGCACGAATATCAGGCAACAGGCAAGCGTATTAGATCTCCAATAAGATTTAAAGTTTTCGATTAATTTCGTAGCTTTGTTTTTAACATTGTTCACGAAAAATTGCATTGGAAAGTGATTTCTCTTCGAAAATTTACGATGCAAAAATCATTTTTTTCGCTGTGTTTCGATATTCTACGAATACTTGGGATCGAAGTTAAAAATAAAAATTGAACGATCTTAAACTGAATTCGAACGAGGTTAACATTTGGAATTCCATTTAAATTTCATTTTCATTTCAACTAGCAAGCGTAATGTTATCTTGCAAACGTCCAGCGCGATTATATAAACATTCCGGAATATGGTGGCTGCGGCGGGTTAATAATACCTCGAAATTTATTTGAATACGTTAACGACCGTAACAAACCAAGCGACCGTGGAAAAGGATCATAGGTTAATTTCCCATTTTCCCATTTTGCTTCCATTTAACTTTTACGTTACTCCATCAGCCAAATTCTTCGATTCCCTCTTTCGAACCTTATCCTTAATTCAATCCAGAACGAAGGAACGAAATAAAAATTCTTCCATCCGTTTTAAACTTTAACGATATCATCACGAAACATCTTTCACGGGTTGACAAACGCTCGAGGATTCGCCGTGACATCAAGGCTCAATCGCCTCGAACGGCAATGTCACGCTCGAGCGCAATTCCACTCGCGGAATTAGATCGGACAGAGGGAGGTGAGCTCGATTAACGAAGATGTCCCCCGACTCGATAGACACATTGCCAGCCAATAAATCAATCGGATGCCTCGGAAACGCGCCACGGAATTCCCTTTCTTTCCTTTGTCGACCACTTGTTCCGGGGTGCAAAGTCGATTCCCCTCATCCGGAGCTGGAGGAATCCATTAATTTCGACGGTTCCCTCCCTTGTTTCGTTTTTCCTTCCTCCTATTCTTTCCACCCCGCCTCCGAATTTCCATCGAGCGAAACGTGAATTCGATCCTTCGAGACAGGGCGAGCGAACGAGAGGAAGGGAGAAGCTACACCGTTCGAAAGGAAGACGCGTCATCGTGGCGCAAAGAAGGCGCGTCCCCGGCGATTTTCTTCTCGCAAAAGGGTGGATGCAAACCGTGAAATGCAAAACGGGCGTCGAACAAAAGGAATCTCGCGCGCGATAGAAGGATACCAGAAGGTTCGCCAGCCGACGCTGCAGTTCCTTCTCTCAACTTTCGCTCCTTCTCTCAACCCCTCGTTTCCGGACTTACCGGACTTTGCGTTAACTCAACCCCCTTTTCAACGACCTCCTCATCCCTCCTCTCTCTCGCTCTTGCTTGCGACAGGATCCAAGTTTGGAACTCAATATAACGGGACAGTGATCTCGAATGTAATATCAACCATGGAACAAGTGAAATGGAGCAGAAACGAAGTAGCTCTTTCACCGTCATGCGTTCTCTTCTTTACGCGTTGTAATACATATGCAATACGATGCAGTTACGAAGCTGGAGGATTAAAGGTGATTAAAAAGATAGGAAGAAGAAGGGGGTGGGGAAATAATACGAATTCTCTCGAAAACTTCGTTTTGCTCGAATTTATCGTTTACCGACCAGGTAATCCAACTTCAAGATGGTTTTAACGGGACAAGTTTGTGCGTTTACCCGCGCAGAGTAGATTTAGATTTTAATCTCTCTCGATGTTTTAATCTCGTTTGAATATTTTCTCGTGTCTCTGATTCTGAAATTATATATAGATAGAATGAATGGAGAGGTTTGTTTAATGTGAATTAAAATGAACGAAAGATGGACGAAATATCGACAAAGAAATTAAAAAGAAAAATTCAATCAAACCGGATAAACGATCATCTTTGGATAATAGTTAATCACAAACGAATTGTGTTTCAATCGAAATATTAATTTTTAAAACGGATAATGGGTTAAGCATGAAACAATTTCTTTTTTTTTTAAATTATAAAATGTTTGTTCGCGTTTTAAAAATTAAATATAGAATTTTCCTCTAATTCTTCGTTTCCAGTTCCATATTTTTATCTAATCGACAGATGTACAGAAGGTCACAAACACGAGCGCGATTAGCGTCACGTATGGCTGTCCATTCCGACAGGCTGTGCAAATATTAGGATTAGGGAGAAGGTACTTTCGCCAACGATGCGGATAACTCGATTGGCCACGATAGTCCGATCCAGCTGACGGAAGAGATTTTTCTCGACCTTTTTCCGGCTTAGACCGGTGTGGCCGATTCTTTCTTCTCCAAAAGCAATAAGCCGTACATTATTGGATTCTATTAGCCAGGAAATATATAGATAATTTCTTATCGCCATGTTCTCTTTCACTCCGTTAATCGGCACAAATAACATGGAAATAAAGAGATAAGAACGAAGATAAAAATCTTGGAGGAGATCAAATATTGAATAAAAATCTCATCCTCTTGTATTAAATGTTAACAAAAAATGTTTAAAAAGAGAGAGGAATGAGGAATCCAGGCCGAAAAAGAAAAGTTGCTAAAAATGGGTGTATTCTTCCTTCTAATTGTTCTTCATCAAATACAGTCTTAAGCGTGATTCCGTTTGTTTCCTTTCGCCAGTGGAACAGCTTAACAGTTTCTCAACTTGTCCTGTTTTAATCAAGGTCTGTTCACGGGCAAATTTACACTCGAGTGGTACAATAAGGAGGATTTGAAGTGGTGGATAATGCAGGTGGAAAATAAGAGAGGACGAGAACCGGCTGAAATGATAAAATGCTGGAGGATCAAGGAAGAAAACAGGCTGTCTCGCCTGTTAGAGGGAATAAAGTAGTTGTCGGAGGGACAAGAATCGAGTTCTCGAGCGTTCCACCTTGTAAAAAGTCCCTTTTAAAATAAGCGGAACGAGAAGTTAATTTTCCAAAATTATGCAGAAATAAAGGTATAAACGACGAGAAAAGTGGAAATCGTCGGCGAGAGAAGAGCGAAGACAAAGAGAAAAAAGATCTTTTAAAAAAAGGTCTTTGAAAAATTGAAAAAGGGGGGGAAGGAAACTGTTCAAACTTCTTCTTCGTCGCTCGAACAAGTCTGAGGAAAGTCTCGAGGGAATTTTTTAAATCGGAAAAAAAAAAAAAAAAAAAAAAAGTATCGACTCACCGAGCAGTATAGAGGCGTTGGCCCTTTGCACCAGTTTGTCCACGGTATTCTTGAACTCCTTCGACTCTTTGATCCGTATCTGTGCCCTGAACACCTCGCCCAACTTCGGTTTCCCGAGCAACGCCATTTTTTCCTCGGCGGTGCGCTCCTCCGGCTGCTTCATTTCCGCCGCTACTGCGATCCCTGCCTCGGCTGAAAACAGATCGCACAGACTCTCTGATTCAAATAGTTTCACCCAATGTTCGAGAAAAATTCTACCATTGCCGAATATATGGTCGAAACTTGTGGCGGAGGAAAAGAAAGGTAAACTCGAAATTCGAACGAGTATTCGACTCGTTCGTTGAATTAAAAACAAGAGCGAGCGAATTTCATCGAACGACAACGATTACAGAATGCAAAGAAAATCAATTTCTTCGATCATTTATAATGGCCCTCTCCCCCCCATTTATAAATTATATACCCGTGTGCAAAACACACCAGGCTCCAATGCTAATTCCGTTCGCCGAAGTCTGACCATATATCGGCTGTCACCACTTGAGCGTCAATTTTTATCGATACTTACTACTTATATATACTTATACACATATAAGCTCGTAGCTAATTAATTCTCTAGCATGAATTACGTTACGAATCGTCAATTTTTACGGTGTATATAATATACTTCTGAATCTGTATATTCCCCTTCTTTCCAAGCCTTTGCTTCATTTTCGTTTCGCGCAAATATATTCGAACGTGCACGCGCGTGTATCGTTAAATAAATATCGGGTAACGCTCTTCCCACAAGAAGATATATCGTTCCGCAATTAAATTGATGGAGAGAAATTGGGAATACAAATGGATTAATGTGGAATATCATAGAAGAATATTTGTTTTAATTTTTTTATCAGAATATATAAATATTATACTTATAAGATTAGTATTAACTATAATATTTTATGGATTTGAATATTGATCATTAATATTTATTATAACTTTTATTTTTCATATTTGTTTAATTACTTGAGTTCGTGGAATTTTACCTCGAATTCGATTTGATAAATTAATATTTATATGTTGAATAGAAATATTGATATTGGTTAATAATATATTTATTATATTTATATTTAATAAAAGAATTATTAATAGATTAGATATCTTTAAGTTAATAGAAAAGTTCAATTTCTATAATATATTTTCAAAATATATACTTGTTCAAGTTCATTAACTAAAAATTTATTAAATTATTTTGATTTTCAAATTAATAAATCTCATAGTTTTCTTGTATAAAATATTATGAAGAAATATAGGAAATATGTTGTTGTAAAAAATATATTAATATATGTAAATGGATATTCAATTAATTGTTTTCCTAATCAGATTAATGTAATAAAATTGTTAAAAAAAAATCAATAATAAATTTTATTTAATAAATTAAATTTGTTATTTCTTAGGTTATTTTTATATAAAATAGTAATATATAAAATTAAAATTGATATTACTAATCCAACTTATCGATAGGGGATGTGTTTCACGTTCCAATCGAGCAACGATAGTCTTTTCGAACGCTGATTTTTGCGCTATTCGCAAAAGTGAATTTCACAGAAGATTTCGATCTGAAGTTGGGCAAATTTTCGAAACGAGAGTTTTAAATATTCTTCTCGTTAGCTTCTAGTTCAGATAGCCGGGTGGAACAAAATCCACCATCGAATGTGCTCTCTTTTATTCTTTTTTGTTATTTTTTTTCCCCCATTCCTTCGCTCTCTCTCTCTCTCTCTCTCCATCCATTCATCCCTTAATTCAATACAAGTTCCCCGATGCAACCGAACTCATTTCCTCCGTGACGTGAAATACGATCGTTTGCGTGTGTACACGATTCGCGTATCGGGCCGCGTACGAGGGCGAATGCATTTATCATCGGCTAGAAAGCACATGAATGCACATCGGTTCGAAAGATTGTCATATCGATTTCGGCGCGTGTTGCGTCACGGAGGATTTTTTCTTCCTTCTCTGCGGAGAAAAATATCGTAGGAAAGAGAAGAAAAGACAGCTGTTTTTTTTTTTTATCGTGGAAACAAGGTTTTTAATTAACGATTAAAAATTTTAAGCGTTTTGTATATATATTAATTACGTTGCATTGTAATTTGAGCAAGAAAATTTGAGAGACGTTTTATCGGCGATGGTTGGCTTTCCACGAGTTTGATTAAATAATTAAAAATCTATGCATCTCTTTGTATAATGTTGAATATCTTTAAGGAAGAGATAGCGACTCGATAGCACATCTACTGCACGTTTTATTTTTTTTACAGAAATTTATGTTTTATTTAGCAGCTCTGTGCATCCCCCTCCCCATTTGTTTGGATATTTCATTGTTCATGTATCCGAGTAAAGGTGGTGAGCGAGGAGATGAAAAGTCATGCGTTCATGATTTATGAATTTAGACTTGGAAATGAAGGAATAGGTACGGAAAAACTCATTTGTGGAGATGTTGCGCGACTATCGTATTTATATAAATTTATAGAAGGAGAAGAATTGTAGAAACAAACGATGATGAACATTTTTAAATAAAATACGTTTTCGAGGAAATTTACACGAATTC
>NW_006263543.1:1070975-1080069 GCF_000469605.1 Apis dorsata | reverse complement strand
TTTTTTTTTTTTTTTTTTTTTTTTAGATAGGATTGATAAGATCGCGATATTGGAAACAAGAGTAACACGTTTCAAAATTTCCCTGCAAAATTTCCCGTTGTTCTATTTAAGTCGTTCCATAAACGGAGCAGGAAAGAAAAATTCGTACATAAACTTCGCGATTTTACGGCTGATGTTTGTTGGAAAGTTCCCAGAAGGCTCGAACGAGGCTTTTCGTTCCACGTTAATTCGATTTACCTGTTACTACTTGTTCTCTCGATATCTATCTCCTTTATTTAAGGGAGAACGCCTGTTCAGATGTTTGATATCGTAGATAACTATTACACAAGCGGAAGTGCACGGGGATCGAAGACTATCACGCAAATCCAGGATAATCGATGGAGAGTTTACCGAGCAAACAACCGACACGCGATTTACAAGACTGATTGTCCATTTTACAACGGTGATGGACCGTCCGATATTTGTTCCACGTCGATTGTTTTGTACCCAAATTTTTACCATATCGATGAAATAATCGGCTACGAACATTTTCGCCATTTAACGATTTAAATTCACTATAAAAATTCAATTCAATTCAATTCAATTCGTGAAATTTTCGTACGATGTTAAAAAATATATATATAATGCAATTATAAAAATATCGATTTAAGATAGAAATTATAGAGAGAATAGAGTTGAACGGACGAGTTTTTTAAAATATTTCACAAGTATTAAGACGATAAATTCGAATGGAAACCAATTGTTAAATTTTTATTCCGAGGCATGACTCGGTGTCGTTCCATCCGTTTACGTCCTTTTATCCATCTTCTTCATCCCCTGAACTCGAACGAGACTTCAATTTTTCGCCACTTTCATCCCTCGAACGTGGTAATTCAGATAAAATTCTTCGAATTCTCGTTTCATCGGTTATTCTATCCGGCTGGACTTTCTTCCTCTATTCTTTGAAAATAATATTTTTCTCGTCGTCTTGTCTTGTCGTCGAGACGGATGAAGTGATTAAAGACACGCACCACGTCATATTGACGTTTAAAAGATCGATTTTACGTCATCCGCAGTCTATCTGTTCGACGACTATATTTAAAATGTCTTTTCTTTTACACCAATATAAGCAAAAGTTCAAACTCTCTTCAAAAGAATCTGATTAATATTATTAATTATACATGGAATAAAATTTTATCGATGAATTTTCAATTTTGATTTTCTCAGAAAATTATTCTCTTTCTTAGACTTATTTCTACACGACTAGAATTCGCATACTTCTTTGCGAAACACTCTGCCACAAGTTTCTATATAAAACGATCATTGTAAATCTAACGTTCTAGATCAATCGATCAATCCTGTCAAAATAATTATACGAGTAAAGTTTTGTCTAGAAGTGACAATATATCTTTCGAGATGTATGTAATCGAGGAAAGTTTACGATATTGAAAAAAACGGAGCAAAAAATATAAGATCTGTTTATATCAAGACCTCTCTGACGGATGCTTTTGTGTCAGTTATATCTTGCAACGTGATTTCAAGGAATTTGCACATTTTCCTATACGCAAGGGGCTCGAAATTCCGTCAAATCTCAGCCGAAATATTATCCCATTCGCGGCGGCTTTTACCATCATCCTCGTTCCTCGAAGAAATCCTTTTTATCCCGTTGAAAAAGCTCGCTCCGAAACCAATCCCCCCACGAATCTGATGTATCCTCGAATTTTTCGGTTTCGAATTCGATTTCTCGACACGCGTGTTTTCCTTTTTTTCTTTTTCGTCCATGGCCTCGACATCGATTCCCGACAACGGAACTTCCGCTTTGCTTCTCCGTCCTCTCGAGTTCCATCGAGAGTTTCGCTGGAAGACGACTCACGAATCGTTGATTTCATTGCCCTTTCCACGTTCACGGCTCGACGACGTTCACGGATCTCGAGAGGTAACGAACTCGTTTCGTTAAAGGTTGCTCTTCTCCTTGCTCGGTTATCACCATACAATCGAAAAATAAAATGCTCGTTGCCCTTTCCAGCTCGTTTACAGCTCTCTCGTATGTCACGATCCATAGTCAAGTTATACGATGATCAATTTCTTTCTTCTTTAAAGGTCACAACAGTTGTTCTCTCGGATGGTTAATTTTTCTCTATTATCGTAAAATCAAGAGAGAGAGAGAGAAAAAAAATGAAAATCTTCGTCGAGATCCAAAGTTGAAATCAATCGACTTCTCAACGAAAGTAAGAACTTCTCCTCGATCAATCGTTGCCGCGTGAAAATGAGATTGTAAGAGAAAAAAGAATCGTTATTTGGCTTGTACACTTTACACAGATCGAAAGTGTACAGTTATTAAACATCGAATATCGTGAATCGCGTTTGTTTAAATATAATCGATAATTTAATTTCAACAAATTTATCATAACTCCCCGCTTTTTATCCAATTTTTCCTTCCATTTTTCAACACTCTCGTTTAATAAATTGATTCAACATCGAACCGTGATGCACAACGATGCGATTCTCCATCGACTTTTTCATATCCACGAATCTTTGAAAGGTATTTATATATGTATTCCGTATCATTATCATCCATCGTCTCCCAATTTATCCCAAACCACGTTGAAACACGATCAGAGGAACGTAACGCCTATTAGACGGAATAAGCTTCGAAAACAAAGCTCTGGCAGCAAACATTTGAGCTCCGTTATTTACGAGCAATGGTTGTAAACGCGTTTAATCGCGTTAGAAATGTCAGCAGCCTAACATCCGGCCTCAACGTGACCCAGAAACGCTTCTATTTATCATCCTTTTGGAACGTGCAACCCTTCCCTTGCACTAGGGAATTCTACCTTCCCTAAAAACACAACAATCGTGCAATAATTCGGGTGAAAATAGAACGTCGTCGAGAAATTTAAAAGTTTTTCTCTCTCTTATTTAGAGAGAGAATAAATAAACAAAGAAAAATGTGCTTTCGATGAGAAGTCGATTGATTTTAACTTTGGATCTCGACCAAGTCAGTCAAAGATTTTCATTTTTCTTTCTCTCTCTCTCTCTCTTTCGATTTTACTAATAATAGAGAAAAATTAACCATCCGAAGGAAAAATTGTTGTGACTTTTAAAGAAGAAAGAAATTGAGTGAGAATCTGTTCGATTAATGAAATTTCAAAATTTCGATATTTCATTAATTATTCTCTTATGTACATTATATCAAGACACGAGCAATTTTTTCTCCAGAGAAATTATACTTTGTCATATTTTTTTGAAGTCTTTCCCCCCTTCTTGCATCCAATTATTACTTTACCTCTAATTTTTCATTTCACAACGGGGAATTTAACACGGAACGAGTCTTGATCTCGATTGAACAGTAGGTTCGTTTGCAGCCGACTTAGGATTATTTTTTTCACCGGATATCCGGGGTGAATTTGTATCATTCACCTCGAATTTCCGGGAGGCGAACCGGCAGTGGCCGTAATTGGGAGAGGAGACGGGGTCCGACCGCACCCTGATTCCACCCCCCTCCTCTTCATCGGGTCACGGTCGTCCCGCCCCTCTTTTTAATAGCGCCGCTTAATGAGAATCGCGGAAGAAGATTAAATCGAGAAGAAAAAAATGAAGGAGAGCGAACGACAATCGCCGGCCAAGGAAACAAAAATAGAAACAAATTGGTTTCGTAAAAATAGAAAAAACGGAGAGTGATAATGATCGAAAAATTAAATTTGAAATATAATTTTTTAATTTCTTTTTTTTAAATTAAAGTACCTCGTCATTTTAAAAACGCGATATTTTCTACGAAACTATTTTTTTCACACTTGTGCAATAATTCAATGCCTCTTTTTTTTTTTTGAAGTCGCGAAATAAACAAACGGAACAAGTTCCACCAAACCGAAGAAAAATGTCCATCGAAAAAACAATAAAACGATTATTATAAAAAGTCATTTTATAATTTTCATTATACATAAACTTCAATCATCTTCCTTTTATTAATCCACTAATTAAATACGAAAACCTTGATATTTCTACCATCGCTTCCAATATATATATATCGGATGGTAGAGATGGATGAAAATAATCGAGCTGATTCCGAAAAACGATCGAGGTTGGGGGAGTCACCCCCCGCGAAGCGTATTAAAAAGGTGCTCAAACGTAACGAGCGGGACGATTTATCGCTTGGAACGAGATTAATAATGGAAACGGGCAACGGGAGAGAAAAGAAGAAATCGATTAATCGATCGAGGTACGAGGCGAGACGATTTATCGTCTTTCCGGGATCCACCCCTTCCGTCATTCCTCGAACTTTCCTTATTACGAAAGAAAAATCGATCGAAAAAATTTCGACCCCCTACATATATATATACATCCGTAAAACGAATAAATTTCCCCGCGGTTGTTTGAAGTATTTAAAGGGTTAATACGGTGTATCCGGCCTTTGAATAGACGGCCTCGTGGCTGCCGCATCCTAAGTGGATTACGAGATTAAACACGAACGTTGCTTCATTCCTCGGACTGATCTTTTCTATTTTAGGAACGCGCGTATTTACAAGCTTCCTAAAACTTTGGGAACAGACGCATGCGCTTTTGCGGTTTCTCGCGTCCAATCATTGTTTCCCTTTTATATCAATTAGACAGATCCCTGCAACGATTCGATTATTTATTCTTATTTTCGTTCTTTTGCTTCTACGTTTTAATTATTATTGGAGGATAAACGCGATGAATTATTCGTTTCGCAAAAATTAAAACGATTATGAAACGTCTTGAAAGGAACGATTAAATATATATACATTTTTTAAATTTAATGTAATCGAAGTATAAAAGTAAATCTCTTTGATTACATTAATTTTACGATAAATAAAAAATAAAAGTGTAACAAGAAATCATGTTTATCGAATACCACAAAAATTAATTCATAAAAATTAATAAGCAATGGAATACGTCACGTATAGCAAACGTGTTGAACACCATTATTACAAATTGGAAAAACTAAAATCTCCCTCGTCAAGCTGAAAAACGTTATTTTCGAAAAACAAACATGGAAAATGAAATTGATCGACGAAGTTCGGACCGCGACGCTAGGTTTCGTTGTGTGACGAGCATAATTTTTGGGACGATCGAGCGTTTCGTCGCGCGGCAACTATAGAGATGCGCTTATATACACGTAAAATGACGTAAACGTATTAGGCGCATCGTGAAACCTAACCGCTACCGTGGCTAATTAGTTGCGCCGTGAAAGCGGCACAACTAGAATACGGCAACGCTTTTCTCTCGTTCCTTTCAATTATAAACGTTGCTTCGACCAGACAACGCTAAACGGCGTTGCACTTTTCACCTGCGTTAATTAATTAAAAACCCTCCCCCCCTCCTCAACTTATCAGGTATTTATGCTCGTTAAAACACCGAATGCGGGGATGGAACGCACCGACTTCTCTCTCTCTCTCTTTCCTCCATTATTTACCGACTGTGCTTTTGATTACGCTGCTCGCTTACGTACTACGCATCGTTGCATAATACATTCATCAAGGGTTTTTAGAATTTGTATCTGGAATTACATCGACGTGAATTCATTCGACACTTTTGTTCCCAGAGATATCAACATATCTCGCGGGTAAAAGCATTCGAGATACGATCAATGAATGCGTCAAAAGGATAAATTACTAATAATATCACAGAACTGGCATAGCATCGATTGGCGGTCGAGACAAGCGAGTCCTCCATCAAAGAACCGAGAATCTATTATTCGCTTTTCAATCTCCTGCAAATCTAACGAACAACAAGACAGGCTCGATACGACGTACCTTGACGAAGTCAAATTTTGATAATCTTCAATTTTTAACAATATTCGATAATTACAAAATATCCCCGTCGAATTTTCTCTAAATGTAAAAACTTTCCCCATTCTCTCTTCCCGCTCGAACAATCGAATAAATCAATCTATGGACACTTGACGTCAATAAAGATGACAACGTCTCGAGTTTTCGCTTGCTCGACAATTGTACCGACGGATGATAACAAAACCCGTCCGAATCGCGAGCGGAAACAGAAACGGGCGAAATGGTCCATGCGTGTGAAAATTATTCGTCCCTCGAGCAGAGATCGATCGAGATAGATTCGAGGATCATTTTTCCTCCGTCCAAGGAAGCTTCCCCCGTAAAAGCGCCACGTAAACGTTTCCCAATCCGATCGTTTATCTTCATTTCCCTCCGTGACCACGGCTCGAATATTTATCGATGACGTTGGAGAGGCGCAAGGCCGAGCCCCCTCACGATCAAAACGGGTTTCGATTCAATTTCCCGGGGAAACCTTTCAACCCCTGGTTGAAAGCTGGAATCTCGAGGCCGAGCAATTAAGGGTGGGCACAATTGCTTCCAAGTTGTTGAAACTCTTGGACCGCGGAAAATCCTTTCGGAAACAGTTTTCCAACTTCCCCTCCCCGACTCCCGGAGATAAGCCGCAAGAGAATGTATCCAACGGCTATGTATCGAGATCGTTGTAACGCGGCCACTTTGCTCGTGTACCGGGTGAGCGTATTTTCCTTCCAAACGTACTTTCTTTTTTTCTTTTTCGAATCGAATTTGATTCGAAAATTTTATCGTTAAATCGCTTTTAACTTTGAACGATTCAATTTGGTAAATTAGATGATCGATGATTTATTCGAAGTCTCCAAGCGTCGTCTCTTAGAGATAAATTATTTATTATATTCTTTATTATACGGTGATGGATGGATCCGTTCGTGATAATAAAGATTTCTCAAGAATTTCTACTAGAAAGGATTTATATTTCTGATTTATTTTTCAGATCGTATCACGATTTTCTTTGAAATGAATTCTTTGTCGCGTTATCAATGCAGATTAATTATCAATAATGAAGAAAGAATTCTCGAGGAAGCTTCGCGAAAGACTTTTATTTTGTATATCTGATTTAACCCAAATATGTTCAAATATCATTATCTTTCGATCTGTCGCGATTTTGATTCCTTTTAAGTATAAATTATTTGTATTATCGTGTTAATGCGACAAACTCATCAGAGCAGGATTTTGTTTCGTTTTTTTTAGGTCATCCTCGTTTCGCTCGCGCCACCCTGTATACACCGTTTCTACGTGTTCAAACAGAGAAAGAAGATCCTCTCGAAGAGGATCTCTTAATGGTGTCCGAGTTTTCGCAGCTACTTTGCGAAATTAGTCCAACTTTGTCAACTCGCATCGCTCCGTTTTCCATTCGAAAGGAAAATAATATTCTTCCTCGACGATCGAACGATAATTCATATTCGACGATCCTTTTGCAAAAAAAAGAGGAGAGAAGAAAAAAAACAGAGGAGGGGAGGAGAAATAATTCATTAGAGACCCAACAATGGCGCGCACGGTGTGGAAGCCACGGTGGGACTATCAATCGCGGGCAATCGGGCCGCAACGTTCGCGATTCGATCATCGAAACGTTCGTACTCGTCAAAGAGAAATTCAATAGAATGGTAATAAAAACAATCCCGTCGAGGATGAATCCCTCCCGCAACAGGGGGATGCTTTCATTCTCGAAATATCAATTTTTCGTGGCTGTCAATCTATCATCTCCTCTGATAATTATAGAATCCAACCTCTTTTATTGTTCTAAAATCTCCCTTTTTTTTTCCTTTTTTTCTTTTTTTTTGGAGAATAAATTTCATAAAAATCTTCGAGTATATATATATATTCAATTTAAATGCGTGTATATATAATTTTTGAGCAAGAATGTTCACGAATATCGCGCGTAAAATAATCATAAATAATGATCAGTTCGTTTAAAAAATATCTTAAAACGCTTGAATCAGTTAGAATAATTGAATAAACAGAGAATTGGCATCATCCATCATCCAGAAAATAATTCTCAATACGATCGATGGTAAAGCATGGTGTCTTTCTTTTTGACATCGAATCATCTCCCCTTTCGTAACCGCATCCTTTCGACTCGTTTCGTTCGCACGATCCTTCCTTCCGAATCCTCTCCCGAATCGTTAAAAATAAAATCGAAAATACACGAGGGTGTATCGGGCATCCCAACAATTCCCAACGACGACGAGTCATTGGTTCCAAGGATCGACCAGCCATGTTTACACGCTCGATCCACCCTCAAAATTCCGGATTATCCGTTTCACCCGTGCTCTCTCTCTATTTTTCTCCGTCCCGAATCTCTCTCCGTCCCTTTGAATCCGCTTCGACAATCGGTCCCTCCCCGGAGAAAGGAACCGAATTCATATTTTCCCGCTGCCAAATATACATTTCCTTTCATTTTCACGCGTTGCATTTTCGCCATGATTCTTATCACTCGCCACGGACTCGATTTAAATTTAAAATCGAGCTCGCCGCCTTTCAAAACCCAGAGCGAAGAGAGACGAAATATTCGTACTCTGTATTTCGTGTTTCTTTTTCTTTTTTCTTTTTTTTCAGAAAAAAATTAGTCCTCTTAATAAAATAGGAGCAGAAACCGTAGAAGAAGGAAACACAGGAGAAACTCACTCCCCTTTGAAAAAGATTTCGTTGGAATTTGCTGAATAAGATTATCCACGAGAATTGTACGATATCATACACGGAGGGTATTATCGTATTTATTTTTGTCCATGCACGGATCCATACGGCGCGAAAATCCTCCAACCCCCTAGTTCCGAGATCGCTCGAAACTCGTTTGCCGTACACGTGATTGCTCGAGTGTTTCACGAAGGGTAGAAGGAGAGGAATAAAATGGAAAGAGGATGAAATAATACGAAGAAGAA
Source organism: Apis dorsata (assembly GCF_000469605.1). Taxonomy (NCBI): domain Eukaryota; kingdom Metazoa; phylum Arthropoda; class Insecta; order Hymenoptera; family Apidae; genus Apis; species Apis dorsata. The sequence continues at coordinate 1,071,371 of NW_006263543.1, read as the reverse complement.
AGGAGGATAAAGAAACGCAGAAATAGTGGACGAGGAGGTCGAGAATAGGCGGAAGAGATGGAACCAAGGTCGAGGATAGAAAGTGGAGGGGGAAAAAAAAGTGAAATAATCGACGATGAGGCGTACGTCAACCGTATAACATGCGTATAAAAACCACTTCGCAACTATTCCTTTTTACTTTCGAAGCTTGATCAGAGAGAAACTTCGTCGTTTACCTCGTTCCAGCCACGATAAAGTTTCAACTTCGTTTTACGCGCGATGCTTTCTCTCGATTCGAGCAAGAAACGAAACGAAAATTTTAAAAAGTCGCTGGAACGTACGAGCGTACCGCTTTAATTTTTTTTAATTCGATTTAGACAAGCAAATTACTCGCTAATTAGAGCACGCTACGAAAGT
>NW_006263543.1:1063221-1070724 GCF_000469605.1 Apis dorsata | reverse complement strand
AAAAAAAAAAAGAAATTAGAAATATCATATTTCGAGTACACTGCGTTTTTAATCTCGATCTCAAGAACGAATTCGCGTGAATATTTATATAATTTTTCGACGAATGATCTTTATATATATGTATCTTCATCTCTTGTAAAATTTTCGAGATTAATAAAGTTTAATATATTCCAATATTCCAAAAGAAAAAGAAAAAAAAAAAGTTAAAAGACATCGCGTTTCGAAAGTTACGTGTTCAATTTTGTAAGAGAGAGAGAGAGTAAGAGAGAAAGTATCTCTGGACGATTTTAAAGTTCTTTTACCGTTGAATTATTAAAACTGCGAGCACACGATACTCACGCAATCCTCCGATGAATGAACTCGAGACACGAAGTGTACACAGTATATGTACGTACATATCCTCTCAATATTTCATCGCGTTTCTCATTTCTCGCGAGACGATCTCTTCGATCTCCTGTGTATAATTTTCCATCGGTTTCTCCAATTTTCCATTTTCATTGAACGCTTCGGTTGATCGACACATCCGCTTTAACAAGCCCTCCAATACCCCTTCGCGTGTTCATTTAAGCCCTCCTCAAACCCAAGAGCTCTCCCCATTTACGAATAAATACGAGTTAAAGCGTATAATCGATATTTCTTCCCTTCTCCAGATAATTTCCGATATCCGGATAATTAAGCGCCTCTAATTTCATCGACGATTCGATATTCACGATTCGTTTCGATTTATCATTTTTACTTTCAACGACTCGATGTATTCTCTAGAGAGATTATTCCATCGCGTCCACCTATTTTCAACCAATTCAATTACCACCCGATTTAGAAGAGAGACATTCGACATGCTCGAATCACGACTTTCCAACCGATCGAAATCGGCCATTTTGACCGAGCGGATCCTCCTATTCCATTAATCCCTTAATGAAAAATACACAAGTTGGAGCTAACTGCGCTCGTTTCGAAGTGGCGAGAGAAAGAAAGAGAGGGAAAAAAAGTAGTGGATTTACTACATCGTGCACCACCGTTTCCTTTTTCAACCGTGGTGGAAAAGCAGGTCTTAAGAAGGTTCGACTGAGGCTGGTTTGTACCGCGTATCGCACGCGCACCATATTTTTCACCGGCTTTGAGGCTGTGGCTATATTTCTTGGAAATTGTAACACGCGAAATGAAGAGAGACGTAAGGCGAAAAAGAGAGAGGAAAAAAGTCACAAGGGAACGCTTTAACATCCAACGAATGGAAGGTTTTAAACGTTGTCGGACGACATTTTATCTCGTGAATTGTATCCAGTCGCGATTAGAAAACAAGTCTCTCGCTATAGTTTATCCTTCTTTCATCTTAATAGTGATTCTATTGTGTGTATATTAATCGCAGGTGGACGTTATTAAAAACGTTTGATCTTTTTCATTCACGTCAAAAGTTTTCGAATCCGGTTGGATATCTGAAGTTACTCGAAATTGAGGCTAAATTTGGAAATTGTATTGGAAATTACGATTGTCGGAAATTATTGGGATCGTAAATATCGAGGATCGTAGATATTCGAAATCGATGACATTTAAAAGAAAAATTGACTTCTCAAAATTTTTGAACTATCGTGGACATTATACAGGAAATTTTATACAAAATCATGGATATCGAATCTAAGGAAATATTAAAAATTTTTAAGTAAATCACAGGTATTTGAACATCGCAAACTTTTCGAAATCTCGATTTTAATTTCGAATACTCGATCAACAAAGGGATTAATAAAGACGATACGCGGGAGAATATTTATCGAAGCACACTTTTATCGAGACTCGATTATTCTTCCGCCTCTTCCTCTCTCTGCCTAAGACTCTCCAACACTTGGATCCAAGAGGAATCGATTCTCTCAAAACTTTATTGATCCAGGGATACGCAATGCAAAAAATAATAATGAAAAATTTCACAAACCGAGGAATAATAACTAAACGCCTAAGAAGAACACCTCTGAATTAATAAAAATCTTATTTTTCGACATTTCATAAAAAAGACACGATTTTGAATTTCTCGATTGATCCCTCCGTTCCATTGTCCTTTTATTGATTCGTTTCTTTCGGAGGAAAAACAACGGGACAATGAGAAAAAAGTTGAGGAGGAAGTGATTTCTCGCTCGATATTATTCCACGCCTCAAAGTAAGAAGGACCGGAAGAAGAGAAGGCGATCCGTGGATCGATAAAGAGAAGGGAAAAAGAGGAGGGGAGAAGTTTGTTTAATCGCGGTTACATTATTAGAAAACTTGGGCGGAAGTTCCATTAAATTTTGAATGGCCGGTGTCTTACAGAGGATTCGATGGCCTCGCTAAATCACACCGCGCCAATCGCCCCATAATGCACTGCCACAAATCGATGTTCTCCATTCCCTAAGCTCTTAGGGGTCAATTAATTCGATTGAATTTCTACCATCGCCTTTAATTAATCCCATTATTCCCGCAACGTGCATCCACCCATTTTCCACGTCAAACAAACTTTCTCTCTTTCCGTTCCTTTTTGCCAGAAATTGATCGCGATCGTTGCAATTTTCATCCACCGTTTTTCAATCGATCCTTTCCTTTTCTTAAGAAAGTTTTCGCTTTTATCCTTTCCCAATTCATAAGCGATATAAAGTTGACACACGTTCGATCTTGAATCAAATTGGCAAATTGTTGGCAAGTTTTTTTAATTATCAATGCGTAAGGAGAGAAGCACAGAAGCGTTGAACGAAGAAATGTTCTCTTTACTTGCCGAAAGCTTCTTTAAAAGTAGCGAGGAGGAATATTTTATACGTTTCTCGACGCGTCGTCGAGAAAGAAAGAAAGAAAGAAAAAGGGGAGGATATCTTGAAACACGGCCACGCTGAAACTTTTCCGCCCTTTTAATTAAACTTATCGAAACTCTCGTGAACTCTCGTCGCGCAAGATAATCTCCCCGACTCGGAAAATTAAGGTTTGTCTCGTTAATTATCACGATCGTCGTATTATGGTAACAAGGGGGAAATTGACAAAGAGAAATTGATGGGATCGTTCAAGGGAGAAAATACGAAGTTTCCCTTGTAGGATGGTTTGCGACACAGGATTCGACCTTGAACGTTACGATCCTCGAGCATCCTTCTATCGTGTTATTGCATCACGTTCCTCCTCCTCCTCCTCCTCCTTCTTCGCGCGCAATTAAACGAGCTATAAACCAAGATTCTTCAACACCCACGCGAGATATATAAAGGCAAGAAACAGGACGCAACTATCCTTCAACCAGAGGTGGCTTCCAACGATAAAAACAGTGATAAAACTTCTAATTCGATTCTGCGCCTACGCAACGTGACGAGAAACAGATTTTCTAGGTCGCTACCAACGTGGAATGAGCGCAACGCGTCAAAGAAAAAAAGAAAAAAAAAAAATAAAGCAGCATAAACTCTCATAAACTCGTATAGCAAGGAGATGAAGCAATGATAGAACAGCTTCGACTTTATCGGTTCTATATCTACAGGTACTCGATTCTACAAGTTCGTAAGATATTTATCATCTTCAATATCTGTTCCAATATCCAATTTCAGGTATCCAAAGCTGCTCGAAATCCAAGCAAACGGAATCAAAAAATCTTAACTTTCGAAAAATCTCAGGTATCCAAATATTTCTTCTTTCTTTCGGGTTTCCTTCCGTTCCCTTTCAAAACTGGTCTACGATTCTCGATATTCGCGATCTTTCCTCGCGAGAGTGCGTTTCTGGTTCGTCGTGGCCATTCCCGAGAAGGTGTGCATCGCTAAAAATATGGGTCACGCGGAAAGGGACCACCAGATAGCGAAGAGAACGATCTATTCTTCCAAAACAAAGTGGGCGAGAAGCACGAGGCCGGAATCTCTCTCTCTCTCTTTCTCCCTCCATTCTTTTTTACGCGAAACGAAACGAAACGAAACTAATTCCCCCGATGACTGGCAGAAAAACCAAGTGCGTCGTCATTCCACGCCGTTTTATCGTTGGACACTCGTCCTTACCCTTTCTCTTTTTCTTTCTTCTTTTTTTTTTTTTTTTTTTTTTTTTTTTTTTATTTTTCGCTCCCCTTTTGTCCCGCCGCGCTCGTTTCCTCGCGCACAAAGCAAGGATTCTCGATAGTCGTATAAAAAAAAAAAAAAAAGAAAGAAAAGAAAAAAAAAGAGAGAGAAAAATCGAGGCAAGGACGCGACATTGGGTCGAGTATCGGCGACAAGGGTGACAAGGTTTTCAAAAAGCTTGATGGACGGATTAATGGCCCCGTTCGGTGAACGTTCGCCGGTAAAAGCTTAAAATTACGATCTCTATTTCGTCCCGATGCGGTTAATTCGCGCCCGTTTTCGCGCTTTTCAAACGTCAACCGTTCCTCTTTTCTCTTTTTTTTCTTTTGATTTATTCCAACCGTTTCGAGCGACAATTCCTCCCCGATTTATTCAACGAAATGATTCATAAATCGGTAAATAATATACGCGCGTTATCGATTCTCCCTTGTTCCACTCGTATAGAAAAGATATTATCGGAAAAAATTTCGCCGATCTTCGACGCCCAGGTGTTTAAATTCGAGATCAAATTTTCATTTAAAAATTCACAAATCTAACGAGCGAATAATGGTACGAGCGAAGAAACGATTTATACTTTTAATCTTCCTCCTCTTTCTCGATACTCTTTTTACGATCTGTACAGCTATATCTATAGACAGAATATACAATGAGCCATGAATCCGCGCAAATCCTTCCACATCTCTTTTTTTTTTCTCACACCGTCTAATTAAAAGGGAACGGAAATAGAATAATTGAAGAAAGTGACGATAATCAAAGTGAATCGAAGCAACGGGAAAAGGAATATATTGGGGAAGGAATCACGCGATTTCAACGCGCTGGCGCGAAAGAAAGTGGAGCAAGGTTTCCCCGTTTCTGAAAGAAACGTTCCCCCTCCCCCCGCCATCCGATTAAAAAAACTCTCGATCCCTCTTTTCGCTCGTCACCCTGCATCAACAACTTTCTCGAATCGATAACCATCGCCATCCCCCCATCGACCATCTTCCTCCCCATTCTCTTCCATCAATTTCACTTTCACTCGCATGCACGGGATTTATTAATATCCCCGCCCTAACGTCCACGTCCGTTTATGTAAGGTCGAAGCATCATTTCACGTGGGACGTTGAATGATGACGCGTTGATATTACGTCACCACTCTGCTCTATTATTAACAATTGCACGTTGCGATCGTGAATAATTATTAGAATTATTAGAAATTCTCGCGCAATATCGTAACTTTTTTTTTTACATCTCTTCTCTCGCTTATTTACACCATTATATTGAAGAAATCGAAGTTGATGGTCACTTGCTTCCATTTTGCGGATATATAGATTTTTTTTATAACAAGATATAATTGTGAAAAAAAGAAATGCAACGAATTACAAACGACGATGGAACGCGTGTACGTAAATTCTTTTTCATTTTTCACTTTTTCTTTTTTTTTTTTTTTGGAAAATTCGATCATAGAGAATGTGTTATCGATTTTTTATTTTTTAAAGGATAAAAACTCACATCTCGAATGTTCGTTAATCTTTGAACGTTTGAGAGTGCAAAACACGAGAATACTTTGGCAAATTGAAGCATCAGTTGCGAGCGATAAGATAAACACGCGTGTGTATGATTAGTATGTGTCAGGAATGATGTTTATTTTACGCGAGCGGCAATTTATTTTGCTGGACCCTGTCCATAAATTAATTTTTAATGCGAGACAGATATATATATATATTAACCAATTATAAATTTATTAAAACAGCGTTAATAAATATTATTACGATTGATCGAATTATGTCTTTTTATCGCGAGAAGGGAAAAAATGAATTCGTTCCTCGTGACTTCGGTCGCTCGCAAGAGATAAATTTAAAGAACTTGTGCGTTTTATTAACTCTCCCTCGCTTGATCATTCCGCTCCGTAAATCTTTTATTTAAATGGATTGGAAATATTTAAATTTTGAACGGTAGATTAAAAAATTGATATTGGATTGTCGCTTTTTTCTAGAATAACAAGTAAGAGTTTAAAATCGTAATTATTTCGAAAGATGCAATTCCAACTCTTTACTTTCTTTAAATTTTTAAATCTTCCCGCGCGAATCCTATCGTATTCTTTATTTCATAAAATCTACTACGATATATAAAATCGAATCATCTTCGTATCAAATGATATCGATGACTTTATTTGTTCATCCGTATTGCATATTTGCAACGTTATCTTCCATATTTTCTCATCAGATCGTTCGATATTTTTCGCATCGAAAATCTCGATAACTCTTCGAAAGTTATTCTCTTATTATCTCTTCTTAACTATCTCTATTCCAAATCGTATCCTTCATGGTACGCAGACAACGATCGTTCCAATAATTGCTCACCTTCGAAATCTTTCGATTTTTCTTCGCAACAATAAAAACTTCTCTCAACTCCTTACCTCGAAACTTTATCGAACGATATATATATTCAATCTACTTTTCAGTTCGGAAAATCGTCTTCAGTTTTATACAATTTTGTCAAAAGCGAGGGCAAAGCGCGTCGCAACAAAACGCGTGTCAAAATCCGTTCTCGGGGCAACCAACTCTTTACAGAAAATTAACGAGCGTAATTCCCACACGAGACGTAATTAATCGTAACGATCGTGTCGTTACCAGAGGTGGTCAATTAGCAGCGTTGTTACGCGCTCGTTGGATTCCTGCCCTGATATCTTCCCCCTCCTCCCCTCCTCCCCTCCCATAATTACGCAACTTCGTCTTATCAACCTGCCTCAGAAGTCAGAAACCAGCGTGGAGGCCGTTCGGCTCGTCGTCTATCAAACGATAAGAGGATGGCGTGTAAAGAACGATTACATAATTTTCCGTCCGATTTGTTATCTACGAGGTTCACGGGCGTCTATCTCGTCGCGTTGAATGCACGCGATTCGTCGATGATCAGATCGTTTAAATAAATTTTCTTAATATTCGATATAACGAGATAAGATCATTTGTAGATAATTATACAGAAAAGGATTAAACCGATTTCGATGATCTTTAAACCATGCGTTGTCGATAGAAGACACGTGGATGATTCTACGTAATTAATCTGGTGTATAATCTTTTGTTGGAAATATCTACGAAAATTATCATCAGGTATGTATCTAGAAAAAATTTATACATAACTCGAAAATTCTGATGGATTACACGAGGGAGAAACATTTTTCACGGGAAATCTGATTGAGCGGTGAAATTAGTTCTCGAAAGTTTTAGCATTTCTCCCCGGCAAGAAAAATTCCCCTTGTAAAAAAAACTTTTATATCAGCTTTAAGAATCCTTGAAATAATTTTTAAACAACCTTCGGATGGTATAAAATTTTCCTTCGATATAATTACTTTAGACTTAGAAGAGCAATTATTCCGTTGATGAATATGGGGCAAAGGTCACCCAGAGAAAGTTATTTATTCCCATCGATGCGTTTAATTTCGTGGCCACGATTAAAATCGTATTAAGAGGAAACGTCTTCTGTCACTGCAATA
>NW_006263543.1:1058152-1063011 GCF_000469605.1 Apis dorsata | reverse complement strand
CGTTTCAAATTTCTAAAAATTTCAAAAAAAAAAAAAAAAAAAATGTATCCCGTGACAACTAACAAGTAGATCGATCATTTATAGGTTAAAAATTCTAATTTTTTTTTTTAAACTCGATCTAGAAATTCCAGCTCGATATTGATGACAATATTCGAATTGATTAATATATTTATTCATCTCGATATTTCGAAAATTAAAACTGGCAGTGATAAATTGTTAAATCGACTTAATTTAAGTAGGTGAGGCACGTAGTAGCGAAAACAAATCAAATTTTACGGATCGATGGCGAAGCCTGGTGCTCTACTCGACGAGCCAGTTTTCCAGGGACTTCGAACAAATTGTAAAAATGCATAACCGATTAAAGAACGAAAGTGGAACGAAGATACCACATACACCGTCGGTTTAATCGCTCGATCGCGATCGAACGAAATTACATTCGATCGAATCGAAAGATTTCGTCAAGTTTAAAACGTTGAATCGTTCCGCTTTTCAACCGATCGCGACCCCGAAGCCATTTATCCCAACCAGGCCATTAAGCTCTCCTTCCTTCCATCTCTTCTCTTCTCGAGAATTCTTCATCAACTTCCTTTCGAGTTAACCGTCCGTTAATTAACCAATTAATTAATTCTGGAACAAGCGGTTATAAATACAACCCTCTTCCTCTCGACTATTATCGAGAAATCGATCTTCGAGAAGACGCGTCTTATGTCACGTTATCAAATATCGCGATTTATCTTCTTATACAAAGTACCGCCACGTCCACGAATAAAATAACGTGAAATTACGATTTACCCCGAATGATATCAAACGATATTAAACCGTACATTATCCGCGGCGAAATGCGTGTTAATCCATATTCATGAGTCGTGAGGCATAACCACAGCAACGCGTGGTGACGCGAGACCACGCGTAATATGCAAATCACGATCAAGCAAAAACAACGCTACGATCATGTGAAGAACACCGCTGAAAATCCACCTACATGCGGACATATTTCGTCCCAAATCCGTTCCACCTTATTTCTTTCCCTTATTGTCTTTCAATTTTCACGAGATTTCCTTCCATCTTTAAGAATCCTCAACAGCCAATTCCTCTCCTTCCCTTTCGTCGAAAACTCTCCGTGATAGATAACGGCTTTCCATTATCGGCTCGTCATAAATCCGTTTCCAAGATTCGTCCATCGATCGATCCATCGATCGTCCGAATCCCTTCTCTCAGAATTCCCTCGTCTCTAAAACGAAGAAATGAATTCTGTTGCGAGACTGTGAACAGCATTCCCTTCTTGCTCTCCTTCGAAAGGGAGGAGGGGGATGTTTCGTCCACGACGAGTCCACACGCAACGCGTAATAACGATATATGCGTGATGATATCTTCGATTTTTTCGATGTTGGATTTTCGAGCTATTGGAACGCAATCGGTGTCACTGGAATGCGGAGAATCGAGCGAATCGATGTCCTCCACCGCCACGCCACGCCCCTGTTAACCGAACCTTCTTGCTGAAGAGCTGTGTTATCGGATTCTCCGTGACGATTCTCCAAGGAATTCGCGTGTGCTTCTCGAATAAGTATTTTTCACCAGTTCTCTTCGCGCGTCAATTATTATTATTATTCGTGTATCTTTGGATAGAAGCAGCACTGTGATCGTTGGGCATCGTTATTTTTGTTAGAACGATACGAAAGGAAAAGAAAAATGATTCAAGATCGAAGTAACAGGTTGCAAAGTGTTTATTGGAAAGCATCAAATATCGTTCTTGATTAATTTCTTTTCTAATTTCTTCTCGTTTCACGAAGAATCCAAGTTATTCAAACGAATAACAAGAGTTTATTATACATGTGTAAAGGTGTAAGGATACTGATAGCATCGTCATCGTTAGATTTTTAGAAAGCAGATATCGTCATTCTTAATTTCTTTTCTAATTTCTCCTTGTTTCACGAAGAATCCAAATTATTTAAACGAATAAGGTTGAGTTTATTATACATATGTAAAGATGTAAGGATACTGATGGCATCGTCATCGTTAGATTTTTAGAAAGCAGATATCGTCGTTCTTGATTAATTTCTTTTCTAATTTCTCCTTGTTTCACGAAGAATCCAAATTATTTACACGAATAAGGTTGAGTTTATTATACATAGGGAAAGATGTAAGGATACTGATGGCATCGTCATCGTTAGATTTTTAGAAAGCAGATATCGTCGTTCTTGATTAATTTCTTTTCTAATTTCTCCTTATTTCACGAAGAATCCAAACGAATAAGGGTTGAGTTTATACATGTGTAAAGGTGTAAGGACTCATATCTTGTATATTTGTGCGCGAATCGAATATCGTTGAACGCGAGATACTGATAGCATCTTCATCTTTGTTAGAACGATACGAAAGAAAAAGAAAAATAATTCAAGATCGAAGTAATAGGTTGCAAAGTATTTTTTGGGGATCGATATCACCGTTATTTTCTTTTCTAATTTTTCTTTATTCTACGAAGAATCCAAGTTATCCAAACGAATAAGGGTTGAATTTATACATGTGTAAAGGTGTAAGGACTCGTATCTTGTATATTTGTGTGCGAATCGGGTGTCGCTGGACGCGATCGCCGTTTAGATTCTGTTTTGTCTGTTCCCCTTTTTCGAATCGCCCTTTTTACACGACATAACATAGCGAGCTCAGAGTAGTAGTGAAACAAAGGACATCGACACGATCCACATATAACACAATTCATTCCTATCTCTTTTATTAAATATATTCTTTCTTGCTGTTACTTTCTGACCAAATCACAACCTGTTCCCTAATAACAAGAAAAGATGGCAATTCGAAGAAACGAATAGATATCCTGTCGAAACAAAAATCGTTCTTCAAAAAAAACAAATCGAGGGGGCAAAGATTCCGCTCTTTACAATAGCGAATGTTTTCAAAGTTTCTAAAGTATTGCGCGTGATTTAGGAGGAGGCTGTAGGAAAATTGCTCTTTAAACCCTCGCGTATTTTCGCGAGGATGTCAAGTGTAAACCAGGCTTAATGCGGCTGAACTAGCAATTCGAAACGAACGAGCAGAGTTACAATGGTACGTACAAAGCAACTACACTCTGTATCGGATTGGAGAGATTCTAATGTACGTGAGCCATTACTGAGCTGGTTTGCGTTTATAGATAGCACGTGCTGGTAACCGATTCTATGCCGTTTGTCACGGATTCAAACAGTTTGGAGAAGCTAAACGACAGGAACGGTGAATCGATCCAGTTTCAAGTTAAATAAAAAAAAAAAACAAACAAAAAAAAAAAAAAAGGAATCAGACTTACGTCCATTCACGTTGGATCCAGTTGCGAAAAACGCGTGAAGCAAATTACACATATAATTAACAATTTTATGCTTCTTTTTTTATATAACGAAAATTCTCACTGAGAAATTTTTACTTCCTTCTTTTTTCATTTTTCATTTTTTTTTTTTTTTTTTTTGTTTGCATCAATCGCACGATAAATCAATTCACGACACGTGAATTGCGAACACGTTTCCCCATTTTTCTTTCTCGATCAATAATTTCGCGCTCGTCCCATACTCGCGATTTATTCGAAATTCGGGGCTCCTTGTCGCGATCTATCGTAAATGCTAATTTCAAGGAAATTATACGTGGCGAAAGGGAAAAGGAAGAAATTTCCGGCTCAATAACTTAACGGCGTCCGTGAATTCGAGAAGCCGATTTAAGGAAGCTCTGCTAATTTTTTCTCGAGTAACGCTCCATTTAATCTCGATCGCTGATCCACTTATTTCGCCTTCCTCGAATTGCCCGTTTCAAACTTCGCGCAATTAGCCAAATCGAAGGTCTTCTCTCGCGAAAAACTGTAATCACCGCAAAATTCACAACGATTCGAGCATGCTTCGTCGAAAAAATGAAAAAGAATCGAAATATAAAATACAAAATACAAAAGATAAAGAAATATCGAGAAATGTGTGATTCGGAGATCATTTCTTTCGTCTTCATCGTCCCTTAATCAAGAAGATTACTCGTCGCTTCATCGCGGACGATTACGAATGAAAAAAATGGATCGATGTCAGCAAATTTTGCGGCCAATTTTCTGCCTCCTTTTCTTTTTTTTTTTTCGTCTACGTTGGCAACGACTACTCTTCCAATAAGATTCCAATAATTTTGAACAAGAGACATTGATAGAACCCCTTTGACGTTCTCAATAAAGCGTATTCGCTTCGAAAAATACTTCGATTCCTTCAATTTCCATCTCTCGACAGTGAAAGAAAAATGGTTGTTGCCCTTCCTTTGATGCCCCCCCGCGAACAGAAAAATCACAGTTACGAATCTCGTTCTATTTTCACACGATGCATTTAGAAAAAGACTGCTACTCACCCCCTTGTAACTGTGGCTCACCCAGCTCGACGTAGAACAGGGCATCCTTCTCGTACGAATCCTCCTCGATGATCTCCAACGTGATCTCTTTTCTGGAAAAGAAAAAGAAGAAAAGGAAAAAAAAATAAAGCGGAAAGGGAAGAAAGAAAATACCGTGAGATTAATCCGTGTAGGAGGATCGGGTCGGGTATCGTATCACATTCGCCGAGTTTCGAAAGAAAGTTGGAAGGCAAAGTTGGGTTAAACTTCGGTAAACGGCTAAAGAACGGCTCGCAGCCTTAAAATAAGCGTCGATCTTTCCTTGTTGGCCGAGGAACTTCCGGTCCCAAGGCGTGCGACGCGCTTCCCGCAACTTTTTCGAGTCCATTGAATTTGTTTTGAGACGGCTCAATTTCATTCATGGTCCCTCTCGGCCGAGTTGCAAAATTAAACAACTCTCTCTCTCTCTCTCTCTTGGACTCAATTCTTCGTAGAATTTCGAAGGATTAAGTTTAGTAATTTAATATCTGAAC